>NC_056736.1:438855253-439005253 GCF_019279795.1 Protopterus annectens | reverse complement strand
CTCACACCTAGAGTCAATTTAGAGTGTTCAATCCACCTGCTTCATGCCTTTGGAATGTGGGAGGAAATCAGAACACCCAAAGAAAACTCACAAGAACACAGAGAAGACATGTAGACTCCTTGGTATTCATTTGTTATGTTGATATATAATTCTCTGTTTTAAAATATATATATATGCTAATAAGATTTTTGCAATGAATGTTGCTATGTTGTGCAACTTTTCCCTCTAGCCCTGTAGTGAAAAATTGCTTCTGTTCAGTCAGCTGTCTCCATTTATAAAACTTGCATAATTAAATAAACAGACAGACATAATAATAACTATAACAGTAACAAACAAATATCTGTCTGGTCTGAATACCCCTACAGTCTTACCACCCTATAACATTTGCATTCCTTCTCATCCACTTTTAGGAATATATTCTAGGAATACATCTTGCATCTCCTAGAATGTGTGTCAACATTTGGGTTTAATAATCAATGTAATATTGCAAATCTTTGTACAATATATTTTATGAGATATAATTCTTAATCCCCATATAATTTCTTAGGTTTCTTTTGTTACTTTTAATATTTTAACTTCCAGTTTTTAGGACTCACGTTTTATGGTGGAATCTATAATTCCACATTTTCATTGTCTGAGTCTTGTTCAATTAATGTTTGTGGAACAAAATATTTATTATCCAGTTTTACTTTACTTCACCTCTTATCGCCTCAGAAAAATTCCTGTAATTCATCAGACTGAGCAACCAAAGTATCAACATCAGCAATATTTTCTACATTAACATCTTGTCTAGTTTTGTTTTATATTACCCATATTTAATCACTTATCTTTCCTTCAGTATTATTTTACCTCCACGGGTCTATTTTCATATACACTGAGACAGTCCACTTGAAATCATCCTTTTTGATTAAATAACCTACAGTTAGCTACAGATTTGTATTGTACCCCCTTTTCCTGCAGTGATCACATCTTTGCTTTATTTGCTTCATTTTTTACTTCAAGAAGTGACCTACTTTGCTGAAAAAATGTCAGATAATGATCTATTCAATTTAACCTATTTAACATAATACTACGAAAGTGTCTAAGTTGTCCATTCACAGTCGTTAAATTCTCAGTAACAATCTACCCCAAGTCCAAAATCTGTCAGTGTCTCTAATTTTGCATGCTGAAAATATTTTTTTCACATAATTTAGCTAACACCAGCTTCAAACTCTCTGCTGTAACATGTCTGGATCATGCTGACCTGATTGTCTTTTTCATTTGTTAATTTAAAAAGTATGACATTTGTATTGTAATAAAGGTGCTTTAATGCAAGTGCTGCATGCTTTTTATTTATTGCAAACAGAGCTGCCTCTGTATTTGTTGTTCACTGAAAAAACAAATTGTCATTGTGAATTAGCATTCGAAACTAAAGTGGAAGATCTTCTTATGGCTTCATTGCAGAACAACCAGAAAGAATGCTTGCCAGGAACAGACTCACTAAGCCTCAAAATATTTCTCAGAGTGCTAAAAGTCTCTTGATATTCTGTCCATTCTGCTCTCAATAGCTGCATGGGTATTCTTTTATGTTTGTGGCCTGTCTGATACTCTGGAAGCTCATTTACAGGTCTCAGTATGTTTTCATCACTCCATGATTGCTCGTCATTATGCATATGCTCAACATAACAAGTATCTGCTATATTGAGGGTCCTGCTTTGCTTTATATGCAGGAGTAGTTCATTCCATAGGTGGGGAACATGCTAGAATAAGACCATGATTCACCAATGTGTCCTGTTAATCTGCTGAGAGAAATTAAGGACCTTTGTATATGTCTTTGAGGATCCACTAGCTCTTTAGCTCAAGAAAAACAAATTAATTCTACGAAGGTGAAGGCCAAACATAAATTACCATAGATGAGCCTATAGAAAAGAGAATACAGAGAGAGAGAGAGAGAGAGAGAGAGAAGGCAATCAATCTGGGTAACTAAGAGACTTAAGGCCTGTGACTTTTTGATTAGGAATCTCTGCGGTCTTGCCAGATGAATATGTTGTGATAAGTACATACCAAAGAGGAATTCAATAAAGTGACAGACAAATGATGAGTACATTAGAGGTAAGACTTCTTCACTTCTGAATTATATCCATTAGTTATTATTTCTGTGAGGCAGAAAGATTTTTTTCAAAACAGTGTATCAAAGGATGGAAAGTCATCCACAATGGTGCTCAGGCCACTAATAACACCAGAGTGTATTGTCTATGTACTATGCTGAAGAACTTTTTTTTTTTTTTTTTTTTTTACTAAAATGGACTATACTTTATTTATTGTCATTAGGTTTGAAGACTTTATCCTTGCTGTTGGCCTAGTTGTTTAAACAGTCCAACATCTCCTGGAGTACCTTCATATCAATAGGTACTAGAATAGCAACCCTCTAGTTTACAGTCATCCACTAATTTTGATGAACAGAAAAGTAGGATTTTGACTTGTACATATTTATTTATTTATTAACCAGGAAAGTCCAACTTGGAACAAAGGCAATTTTCAGCGGAGGCCTGGGAAGAAACGCTCCAGACGCATGTCTTTGTAACATGGGAGGAAACGGGAGCACCCGGAGGAAACCTACATGAATGCAGGGAGGACATGCAGACTCTACACAGAAGGCACCCTAGCCTAGAATTGAATCAGAGAACTTCTTGCTGTGAGGTGACAATGCTACCTCTGCACCACTGTGCCTGTAAATAAGTCAAATAAATGACAAATAGAGTAGTCCTGAGTACTGACACTTGAGAATCCATGATTGTGACTGTTTTTTTTTTCTTTCCCAGGTGATGTCTGCAACTATAAGGACATATATTCAGTCCAACAACCAGTTTGCTATCCACTTTCCTACATACACATTGATGTTTTGGTTCGCCATTTTTGCAATGATATCTGCATGGGGGAAGCCTTTGCCAGGTCTAAGTATGTTATGTGCAGAACATAATCATCATCATCTGCCTCTGTTGATGATGGTTATGTTCTGCACATAACCATCATTAACTGCCTCTGTTACCCTTCAAAGAAATTTACAAGCTTATGAAGAAATGACATACCTTTAACAAAATCAACTTGATATGGATCTAGGCCTAAGAGATAAGCAACATAAAGATTTATGAGGTCAAAAATGATACATTCTATGGCTTTATAGACTAGGCTGATAAGTTTGATGGGTCTGTAATTGTCAGGGTCTATGGTTGGATTCCCATTATGAAGGGGCAGCATGATTAGCTGTTCTCCAAGTTTCAGAGATGTAGACCATTGCAAGACTGAAGTTAAAAGAGAATTATTACAGACTATGATACACTTATCTCACTAGGGAAAAATGAAGCTCTTTGATTGGTTGCTTAGGTGTTTAAATTGATATAGGCGAAGCACTTGTTATTAGGTCTGAAGAGGCAGTCTGAGTACTGTGAAAGCACTTACCTTTTGGAGTTTTTGTGTACATTAAAATCATTTTTATTTTTATTTAGCAGTAGCAATCACACTTTTTTTGTTTAGTTTGTTACATATTGTTTTTAGAGTAGTCTTTACCAGCCTTTTGGACTCTTCTGTTGAATTTGAACTATTGTGTGGTCTACATTGGCTGGACATGGCTGAAGGAATGCTCATATAATTGGATTATAACCCTGACTCAGTTAATTTTCTTCAAGGTGATCAGTTAGTATGGGTCTTACATCTAGAAGTGAATCCACTGTTTAACTGTTCCAGGGAGAGTATGGGTACTACTCAGGTGGGAGATATTGAAGTACAGAATAATTTCTTGATGCACTTTAGAGACATAGAGAATAAAATGTCTAAATTTAAGCAAGTGGAATGGTAGAGGCTTCATTTAGAAGCAGCCCTCCACCATAAAGTAATTCCAAGAGGTCCGCATATTCTTAAAATGCTGACCTGCAGCGATACCTATCCAGATTTACT
Source organism: Protopterus annectens (assembly GCF_019279795.1). Taxonomy (NCBI): domain Eukaryota; kingdom Metazoa; phylum Chordata; order Ceratodontiformes; family Protopteridae; genus Protopterus; species Protopterus annectens. Next base: position 439,001,320 of record NC_056736.1, on the reverse strand, counting down.
TAAGTGTTGGCAAGCTTTGAACTTGCAACTTGGCTTTGCTTACATACATGCAGCTTTTGGTGGATTATTTTAAGCCAATAGAAGATGCACTTTTTAAAGATATGAAATCTTTGCAAGTTTTGATATATAGGAACTTTACAGCTGACACCATTAAGGATAAGACTGATATGATATATGATAGGGCAGCATGATTGACTGCTGTCCAAGTTTCAGGGAAGTAGCCCATTGCAGGACTGAAGTTGAAAGAGAATTATTAGAGACTCTGATTGGCACACTTGGCATTACTGTTTAACTTTCCTGGTATATCATCACAGCCAATTGAAGATGTATTTTTGTGTTTAATAGGACTGCCAAGACGTCTTCAAAAATATCTTAGAGGGATCACAGGGCAGTTATGGTGGTGGTGGTTAAGGTAAATTTTAAACATTTGTCAGCAAGGATGTTAGCTATTTGTCTGGGATCAGAATAGGTGGTATCATTGTATAACAATTTAGAACACTGATGGATGTTGTTTCTTAACTTATCATCATAGTTAAAGAAGGATTTATAATGATCTTGGTTTCAGCGGCCATTTTGAGTTCATAAATGGTTCTACTTTTTTTACTTCTACCTTAAGTTGTTTGTCAGCATCTTTGAACACCCTGTTAAGATAGGGGAGTACATGAACTGCTATAAAAACTTCTCACTTTCTTCCTTTTGCTGTAGAGTTGATTTACATGAGAATTCCGCCGTAAGGATTAATTTTTTTAAATACTGCCCCCCTTCATGTTTAGTATGGGAAAGATACTGCTTTTAACATACAACTATTAACTGACAGTAGAACTTTGAAGTAAAGGTTGTAGCTCAATTTATAAGGACAGGGTGCAGAGGAAGTTATTTAAATCAGTCAGCAGCTGCAGGAGGTTTGCTTTTGAGATGTGCTTGGAAATCTATTTTTGTTTGGAAGGTGACTATGAGCTTATAAATGAAAATCATTAATTTGCAGTTAGTTTACTTGGTCTGTTTAACAGACTATATGTTTGAGAACCAAATACATTTAGACAGACTGGAATTATTCAGTCTCAGCAGATGTCATTAGTTGTATAATAAGATTCTGCTTTCTCCATATAAATTGTCCAAATGCTTAGGCCAGTATCAAATGCATCAGTATGATGAACATGCTCAGTCATTTTAAAACTGCATCTCATATCAACTACATGCATTTCTCTTACTGGTTAGTCATTACTACTGTATGCATATCACTATGCAAACACTCTTCAGACACATACATAGTAATCATAACATATTGCATCATATAGCCTGCATCAGCTTCAAAATACTGACTCTTTTTGTTTATGTAAGCAGACAGAAATCATTTCAAATACTTCCTCAGAAATCCCTTACACTAATTTATATACATCACTGCTTTTTGCTTTAACACATTTCATTATCTCCCAGAATTACCTCATAAGTTCATAGGCAGGTACTAAGCTATCGGCCCAAGGGCCTAAGTAAGCCTAGCCAACAAGGTTCCCTGGCTTACGCCACCCAAGAAAGTTAATTTCCTGTGCCCCTGTTGGACAGAGCCACAGAAATGATCCCCAGGGTGCATTTCCTATTTCCCATCCACTCATCAAGATTTTTCTTGAAGAGTGCTAATGAGGAACTTTGCTTGACATAGATGAGTAGTTTTTTCAAGAGTATATAGGAAGTTTCTGGGATAGGAATCTATCCCTTCAGCATGTCCTGTTTATTGTGGTGACAAGGTTTAATTCCCTAGAGCATGTAGCTTGGAGGGATTGGGATTTCTTAAGGTGTAGCATGTCCAACAGCTCTGGGTTTAACATAGCTTTATATGTTAGGCAGTGATCTCCACAGAGTAGGCAATATGCTACAGAGTAAAGCTGGAGTTTTTGGAGACGGTCAGTGTAGGGCATCTCTTTGAGGCCAGTAATCCTCTTTATGAGGTACTTCTGTGGCCTTTCCAGCTGCTGCAGATGTCTTGTGAGGTACATTCCAAAAAGGGCATTGTACTCTATAGTGGGCCTAATGAGTGCCGAGTAGAGTGGAACAATGACCTCTTTTTTCCTGAATGAGAACCCTTTTGTGATGAGGTGTGCCACATAGAAGGATTTCCTGACTATTGTGGCGATGTGATTATCAAAGGAGAGACTATTGTCTTCCTGGGTCCCCAGGTCTCTTATCACACATTCAGCGTTAAGTAGGATGCCGCCTATAAATTAGTTCATGGATACAGGATTTTTACCAGAGGGAATGACAATGCACTTTTTCGCATTGAGCTTGAGGTCATGGCTCTGACACCAGGCATCTATCTCAGTGAGGCCCTTCTGTAGGATGTCCACATCATTTGGGGACTCAACTATGGCTCCTAGTTTGCAGTCATCTGTGAACTTTGTTAGCCAAAGGCCTTCTGTGTTAGCCTGGACTTCAGAGAAGTAGATAACAAACAGGAGAGGTCCCAGGACTGAACCCTGTGGTACTCCACTTGTTCCTGGTTTGAAATCAGATTTGGAGTCTGCAACTTTTACAGTGTGGTTTCTGTCAGTGAGGCAATTGGCAACCCATCTTGTGATGTAGGGATTTATACCTAGCTTAGTGAGTTTAGCTATAATTCCAGAATGGGGGATGGTGTTGAAAGCCTTGGCGAGGTCAAGATAAGCTGCGTGAACCACATTACCCTCGTCTACAGCTTTGGTGATTGCCTCAAAGAAGTTGATCAGGTTCAGGAGGCATGATCAGCCTTTCACAAACCCAAACTGGGTGGGGTCCAGAGTTTGGAGGTTACCAATGTCTTTGTTTATGAGTTCCATGATGATACATTCAATGGCCTTGCAGACCAGGCTCGTCAAGCTAATAGGGCGATAGTTCCCAGGATCAGTGGTGGCTCCCCCTTTGTGGAGTGGGATAACTGTTGCTGTGTGCCATTCAATGGGCACAAAGCCTGACGTGAGACTATGACTGAACATGGTGCTTAGGTGAGGAGCCAGTTCATTCCGAAGTTCATGTAAAACGCAGCCTGGGATGTTGTCCGGTCCCATGGATGCTGTGTTTTAGGTTTTTGAGGGTGCAGCTTTTACCTGCATAGATGTGATTACAGAGACTCTGCATTCTTCCTGTATAGATATGGGCCCTTTAGGGGGTGAGAGGGGGGCAAAGTTAGCACTGAACCTATCTGTCAGGATGTTGGCAATATCAGTTGGTTCTGTAATTTTCGTGCCGTTGTGCTGTACCTCAAAGCAGATCTGGGTGTTGCCATTGAGATTCTTGACATAGCTATAAAATGCTTTGTGGTTGCTCTTAGAATCAGTGGCATTTTTGTTTTTGTAGCTAGCTTTGGAGGATCATATAAGGGATCCCAGCTTCTTACTGAGGCTGACCAGGCAGCTCCTCCACTCATGGGATTTTACTCACTTTTGCAACAGTTTCTTCCTTCTGTTGTAGAGTTTGTTTATGGCAGGGGACCACCAGATTGGCTTCCTTTTTTTGGAGGATAGCATCTTGGTTCTGTTTGAGATTGCACGATTCATTTCAGGATATCATCATTAACTTGTCCCTTTTAACACAAAATGTTTTACCTTTGGCAAGGTCGGGAAAAGGGACACGTTTTATATACAGTAAAACAGTCTTTAATCCTGGTCAGTAAAAATATAACAAAGACCCTAACAGTGTCATGTTGTGTAGTTTGGTAAACATCTAAACATTGTTTTATATTCATATGACATAACTCTAGCCTAGAATATACTCTCTTCTAACATTTCCCAAAGACTTCACTATTATGCTTTGAAAAAAATGACAGCTTTATCAGGAAAGAGACATTTTTCCCTTGCTATAAAAGTTCTTGACACATATTCAGCTATCCCTACACAGCTCGCTAAGCATGTGTGTATGTCGTGGCATGACACACACACGATGGCACACAGTTTTGGATTCAGTAAGCAGCTCTACACACTGTGTAGAGCCACACAAACACAGTAAACACAGTGGTATGCTAATTACAGCATAAGCAGCTGAATTGTTGCTAATCAACCAATCCAAGATGGATGTGCTATTCAACAAGCAATAAAGCGACCGTGTTGACTCAGTACTGGTTTTCCCTGCGAATTCCAAAATCTATTGAAATACAGTCATGAATAGGAGTCTACACAGAAAAAATATTAGGGGTTGTTATTGCTTTAGTTCATGTGTATGTGCAACAGGCTAAAGTCTATGCATCTGCTAATAGACCACAGCCAAGAAGGAGAAGAGTTTTTAGAACCTGTTTAACTTATTACAATCTGCATGACATAGAAATTGTAAAGCACTACAGGGTGGATGGAGACACACTACAGCAACTCTGCAACTTCTGTCATCCTCAATTCAAACCAAGGGCAAACTGAGTTGAACCAATACTGGTGGAGACAAAAGTAAGTGTAACACTTAGAATTATACATACAAGAGCCTTTCAGAAATTAACAGAAGATGTGCTAGGGGTGCCACAGGCATCAGCATACAGGATCCTCCATAAATTCCTGAATGCTATGCTCCAACATTCCAGTGACTACATATATTTCCCTGTACACCTAAGGACAGGGCCACAAATATGCAGGAGTTGTACCCTGTAGCACACTACCCTGAAGTACTGGGTACCATAGACTGTACACATATAGAAATCAAGGCACCACCTGGGGAACAGGGAAGGGTGCACATAAATAGAAAGGGCTTCCACTTCATTAACTGCCAAGTCATGCATAATGCTAAAGGAAGCATCCTGAATGTGTGTGCTGACAACCCAGGCAGTTACCACAACTCATATATCTGGCACAACTCCCAACTGTATGAGATGTTTACTAGGAGGGATATCCCACAGGGTATTTTACTGGAGGATGCAGGTTATGCACTGGAACCGTGGCTGATGACACCCTTCAGAAATGCACAGACACCAACAGAAGAATGCTAAAATAGGCACAAGCTCAAACCAGAAATATCACAGAGTATGTGTTTGGGCTGCTGAAGTTGCGGTACTGGTGTCTCGATACATCTGGGGGAACCCTACAGTACAATCCACGTACAGGTACGCTATGTGCCAGAAGGGGAAGGGGAGCACATCCCACCACCATTGGCAAGTTCTCCACATTCACATGCAGTTAAGGAGTCAGAAGAGGAACCAGCAGCTGGTGTAGGCATAGGCAGATGTAGGCATGCTCAATATGCCCTTGCAATGGCTAAGAGGCAACTCATAGCACACTCACTCACTCACCATCTAAGGGGCTAAAACCTTCATCCCATGCACATACCTGCAGTAACACTGATGCCAGGCAGTGCTCATAACCTTTACCTACCCATGTAATGAGTGTGTACTCATAGCATCAGACATACTCAATCCCGAACTAAAACTGTAGCAGCTGCCGAATTTACAAAAGTGTTGAACCTGGAATATTAAAAGAAAATGTGTAATAATACAAATGAATGGCATATCCTTGCATATTGTTACTTGGTACTGTAAGTAAGTAAAAGGTGGTTGATTTGTACAGCAATGACTTCAACATGTGACATAGGTTCATAGGTTCATACTAGGCTATCTGCCCTAGGGCATTTATAAGCCTAGTCAGAGTGTGTTTGACTTTCGCCACCCAATTTAAATGAGTTTTATTATGCCCTTTTTCAAGGTTAGTTTACTGTGCCTCTGTCTAGCAGTGACACAGAAGTGATCCTGGGGGTAAACCTATGATCTCCCATCCACTCGTCAAGATTCCTCTTGAAGAGAGTCAGTGAGGGACTCTGCCTAAAGTGGACTGGGATTCTATTCCAGAGTGAAGGGAGCCTCTGGGTTATGAATCTGTCCCTCCAGCATGTCCTATTTATTTCTGTGCTGAGGTTCAAGTCCCTCAATCATGTAGCTCGAAGGGATTTGGATTTTCTGAGGTGAAGCATGTCCATTAATTCTGGGTTGGACATGGCTTTATATGTCAGGCATAGATCGCCTCTATGTAGGCGGTATGCAACTGAGTAGAGCTGGAGTTTCTTTAACCGAGCAGCATATGGCATCTGTTTGAGCCCCTTGATCCTCTTGGTGAGGTGCTTTTGGGGTCTTTCTAATTGCTGCAGGTGTCGGGTAAGGTACATCCCGAATGGGGCATTGTATTCAATTATGAGCCTGATGAGGGATGAGTAAAGGGGCACAATGACCTCCCTTGATCTAGATATGAATCCCTTCATGATAAGGTGGGCTATATAGAAGGTTTTTCTAACCACTTTGGCAAAGGAGAGATTGCTATCAACTTGGGTCCCCAGGTCCCTAATTACTTCTTCCGTACTTAATGGATTTCCATCTATGTGATAATTTGTGGGCACTTTGTTTTTGCCAAAGGGGATGACTATACACTTTTTTTTTTTTTTTTTTTGTGACTTATGTGAATACATGTGCCCTCTATCAAGTAATAGGCTTCAGGCATCAAAGAGTCACACATTCATAGCTGTCACCGAATGTCCTCAGTTTAGCCTCGTACTATTGTTCTGGTAAATTATTAAAGAGAGAAGTTAGAAACTAAAGACACACTTTTCAGTTTCAGACTTCATATCCATCAGAAACATTGTAAAAATAGTAATGCAAAAGCTGTTTGATTCTATCAACTTTCTTACTTTGTAAGACCAAAATATTCAAAAAGTTTCCCTATTGTTCAGCCCTTGTCCTACTTTTATTTATGGTTTGGTCCATTTTTTTGTTGCTGTAAGCATGTGGGAGGCATGGAAACATTACAAAAACTTGCAAAAAAGCAGTACAATTAGCAAAACAGCATCATGAACGCAGATATAGTAAGGACAAAATCAGCTATGCACCATGAGCATCAGACACAAAGCTTATCTATCCCTGAATCCAAAAGAAAGAAAGCAATGATATGACACAGTTATTATCACTTGTATAGAGTGTTGTGGGGGGGGGGGAGCTTAAGATGACACAAAAGACAAGTGAGTGCATGTGAGTAAGAAAGAGAAGCAGGCAGACATTTGGACAAAGTATCAAATAGCCACTGAGACAGAATGAGCTTTAAGCCTCATGACTGAACCATGTAATTGTGTGCATGTCAGTATGGGCACTCTAGGTGAAATTGGTGTGTGAGTGTCTGCAAGAACACAGCCAAGCTCTGTGCTAGCTCTACATCTTGGTATGTTGGACGGGTGTGAGCCATGCATGGTGGAGGTGGCAGTTCATCATTGTTGTATCTGACCATGAGAACTGGCTCTGCCAGGAGTTGCACTGGCATCCTCATGGTCAGATGCATTGGCACTACCTGAATGTGACTGATATCTGCTGGACAAGCTATCCTCAAAAGTATGCCCAGGACCACACTCCCATGGCCTACCATGTCTGGGTGTGGAAACCTCAACTACTGGCAGGCAAGTAGAAGTAATGCCAATATGGGATCATGATCAGGCACAACCATGTCAGCTAACATCAAATGATGTGGCTGACCTACACCCACTTGGATGCCATCCTCCTCCCAGCAGATGTTTCATCACAGACAACGCCTGTTCCAATGTGTCACTCATCTGGTCCACTGAATCAGCAACACAGTAGAGGAAGTAGCGCATGTTATCCTGTGCCACATCTACAGCCCTAAGCATTTCATTGGAGGCCCTATTAGAATGTGCCTGCGCCTCCATGATGGCCCTAAACATACATTGTGTGGCAGGGAAAGACACACTTGGATCAGGTGGGAGATGGATAGCAGACCTCCTCACAGCACCCCAAACAACCCTCTTGTGTGGCACCTTGCTCACACTTTGGCTACAGCCAGAGTCAGCAGGCACTGAAGCCACAGTATCCACATTACCCTGATTGAGTGTCTCACCCTCCACCGGTCCAATATCTGAGGGCTCACTAGAATAGTTCACGCAGGCCTACTAGCTGCATCCAGTGGAATTGCAGAGGATGGCTGAATGTCAGCCTCAGTTTCAGACTCAACTTCTGCACCCCTGACTATGCCTCTATTTGTTTAACATCATCATCAGAATCTGTTGATATTCTGACATCAGGTGGTAAGAGTCCTACACTTCCACTGTCAGCATTACCTGTGATAATAAGCAATGAACACAGGAAATAAATTAATAGCTACACTACTACAGTTCAATATATGCTAACAAACTAACAGTGGTGCCACTCTTACACACAGTACAGCCATGCACACAGAGTCCTGACACCCACATCACAGATATGGATGCAATAAATATTTCTGTGAACTGCTCATCAGTACTGAAATAAAAATGTTTGGCTTACAATGTGCAGATGACTACATAGTTCCTAGGGGGATGATTCTGGAAGAAGTTAACCAAAAGGTAAGGACATCATCATCACAGTTAACAGTAACATGGGTGAAAAACTTTTGGCCCTTATTAACAATACATTTAACAAAAGCTTGGATGGCACATCCACCCCAAGCCCACATGTAGTGAGCCAGAATTTATTGTTAACTGTATCAATCTCTAACTAGTTCCTCCCAAAAAAAAATTGAAAAATTGTTAAACTTAAGTACTGCTGTCAATATTTTACTATACAAGAAGTAATTATTAATTGAGATAGGTAAGCCTACTTGAAGCTCCTTCTGGGACATACTTGTCCTCTGTGAAACAGCAGCACCACTACCAATCATATGTTATTGCGTACTTTCCACTGAGCTCTCTGGATCCATGACAGTGGACAGAAACTTTTCATTTGGTGTCAGTGGTGGCTCTGTAGCAGGCTCCCCAGTAATCATTTTTCCATGGGTCACTGCAGCTGTTCTCCTCTGGGCTGATGAAATCAGGTCCGTGGCCCTATGATGCACCTGATCATATGTCCTGCTGCAGCCCCCAACTGCATTGATATCATCCACTATCTACTGTCAAATTTGCATTTTACCCAACAAATCACCACAGCTTCTCTCAAGCCACCATGTCACCTAAATGCTCAGACAATGACATAATCTTTAATTCATGAAATCCACCAAAAATCAAGAAAAATACAAAGAATGAGCCTGGCTGTTCAATTAGGCAAAGGCATTTGTTAACTGTGGGGGAATGGATGGGTTCCTTTATGTGTGGATGTTGCAAGGTTTGCAGCAAGATCAGAAATCAGGAAGTTTTAATATTTCATTGTATTGCATGTTGATTTAATATTTCAAAAAATGTATTTAATAATATTTGTTAGAAAAGTTGTTGTAGGAATGTGCTTAATAATAAGTTAAAACAAGGTGTTATTTATTCTTTGTTGCACATTGAGAATGTAAGTTTTTAGGGTGTTTAATTGTTTAATTATTTAATTAATTTGCAATCCCCTGGGTTCAACCTGTATAAAAGATTTATTTTGTGAATGTGCTTCATCCTGAGAAGGCAAATGGCCAAGGTACCAGAGATGTTCTTGGTATTAAAGAAAGATGATTGAACAGCCAAGCTCATTCTTTGTAGTTTTTTGTAACAGTGACATCATCTTAGGGTCACTGAAGGGGAGTTTGTGAGAACTGGGATGCCTGGGTGTCATAGTCCTAGATGACATAAAACACAAAAGAAGGATAATACACATAAAGATCATATAAAAAAGTCCTTAGATATAACACATAAGTAGTAGTTTTTCAATATTATCCATTGGGAAAACAAAAGACGTTCAAGATATTGAAATACAAAACAGGATTTGTGTGGTTGTAACATATCACAGTCATACACAAAGCAAGGTTGGAGCCAAAACAAGGGGGGGGGGCTAAAAATAGCAAAGCAAACCACTGTACAAACATTTTTTTGTTTGTGCCAGCACAGAAATGAAACTTAACCACACCCAAAAACAACAGGCAAATGACATTTTGCTGCCAAAGAAATAAAACATCAGTGAACTGTTATGAGTACTATCAAAGAAACTGTCCAAAAATATTTACATGCATTTACCATGGAGCAATCATTTTTATGCAATTGCCAGTCATCTCTACCTCTGGCCAGTACTCTCTTAGAGGTATCTATGGGCCATTCCAGAAGGCTAACATCCGTGTCTCAATGACAATATAGGACATTTACATTTCACTGAAATAATAGAAGAGTGTAAAGAGAAACAGTTGTAACATTCACACTTGTGATGAAAGCTAAGGCTGTGCATCTGAGAAAGTAAAATGCCCTGACAAAAATGCCACTGCCATCACTAAACTTCTAAGAATTGCATACTGATAAAAGTAGCATTTGCTAATGCATATATAAAAAAAAATTTCTAAGTGTCATCTGAGCATAGCCAGTTCATAACTGAAAAATGCAATCACACCTTATCAAGATCAGTAGTCTTCTGTACAGATAAATTGAAAGTAATAGCAATCTTCTTCAGTGTTATCAACAAACAAGTCTCCTCACCTTCAGGTTCCCTAATTACATGGCTCCCTTTTTATAGTGTAGATTCAGGCCTGTGAGCATGGTGAAGATGCAAATGAGGTGTTTACTTATTAGATATGCTGAATCTCAAATTCTTGGCTCTGTGTAGCATAAGTAAACATAATGCAGGCACTCCCTCAGTGTTTTTGCTAATGGACTGTAACTGTAAGTGATTACTGGTAGGGAGAATGAAAACAACAGCAATTCAGACTCCATTACCTCCAGTGGGTGTGTTAGTCAGGTTAGACTTACAAAGTGTAGAAGTAACTGTACCACGGTTTTATATGTAAGTAAGCAGCACACATTTCACAGTTTCTGTTCAGTAACATCCAACCTTCCCCGCATTTGTTGAAAACTATATATTATTGCCATTTAATATTCTCACACATTTTAAGGACAATGATACAAAATGCCTTACAGACTGCATGTCTCAAATTACTAATCAGATAAGAGAAGAATGAGCAACATTCACAGAAAGATAAGAGAGAGCTGCATTTCACCAAGCAATAGTCATAAATGGTTGTGTGATCACTCATTGTACTGCATCAGAAATTAATAAGTATAGAAACAACTCAGAAGTGTACAAGTGTCATATGTTTTGTTAATACTGTGGATGATGTTGCACTTGCTCATATGCACAACGATTTTCATTCTTTGCTGCAAAGCTGTTTCTGTGGCAAAGAAGAATAAGACACCCTTCCTGTGCTTTGAAGGCTCATTGGTATGAGAGTTCAAATGCAGACTTGTGTAAAACTCTTTCATGTGTGCTAACATATATTTTGTAGTTTTGTTTATTTTATAGATTTCTTTTTTTTATTTATTTTTAATACCAGTATTTGCACAGTGCATGACTTAGTGCAAACACGGGTAATGGGTAAACACCATTAATGTCATGTAAAGTACTTCCTTGATAACCAATACATCAACTACAACTGTGAATCACGTGTGAGTGTAGCACATCTGCTAAACACATTAATCCACACAGCATATACTATCGGTAGATCAAGGTGTAAGTCCCACCTTTGTCTTTTAAGGGTGAAACCTAATAAACACTACTCACAAGGCTAAAACAAGTTTAGCTTTGCTTGTCTTGTTTGCGCGATGCTTACCATTGTGCAAATTTGGAGTAATGGTCCACACATGAAGCAGACAGAACACCTGCAGACAGGATGCAGACATACTTAATTTCAGAAAGGATACATTGTTGTAATTTTTGATTTCCATCTCGCAACAGCACTTAGCAGCCTTCTCCAACACCTGCAGGTTCAGAACATCTGCAGAGAGGAAGCAGACAATCAACAATTTCAGAATGGATGCATTCTATCAATTCTATTAGGTACCACACAAACAAGCTAAGTGTTGTGCAGTAGTTAACAATGAATAGTGAAATATCCACCTGTTTTTAACTATTTCTGTGGCAGCATGTATATGCATAAGGCTGCAATTCAGATGGTCCTGGGTTATAGTACAGCAAATTCCAAATATTTTACTGTTGTTCCATTTTACTTTATATTACATGTCACCTAAAAAGTTAAGAAAGAATAGGGAAATATCCAACTGTCAGTTAACTATTCCTGTGGCAGCAAGTTTAAATGTAGGGCTACAATACAAATGGTCCTGGGTTCTAATACAATAAATTCCATATATTTCCACTGTTGTTCTATTTCACTTTATATCAAATGTCACATAAAAAGTTATGAATAATTATAAATAATAACAATAAGTATGTATAGCAATGGAGCTTGTATGAATTATATGTAAGACTGAGGGTATACAGACTACTATGTTTCTGTAATTATAATTGTGCTATCTGGCCTTGGATGGCCTTCAGACTTGAATAAGACTCATATATACATAAATATATAAACCAGGACCTTGTCAAGTCACACACATACATGGTTAACCCTGCAATCTGTCATGTGGGTTTATATATAATTCATGACCATATCAGAAATGTACTTCTTCTGTGGCAAAGACATAAAATCATCACTGTGAAAGAAAAGGTTTTGTCTCTTATCTATAGGTTTGAATCCTACATTATAAAAAATCAGTTTATCACTGTAAAATCCCAAGCAAAAATGTGTCATGTCATGAAATCTATGCCCATATCTTTCAACTGTACCAAATTCCTTCCTATTTACCAGCTTTGAAGGCAAAATAATGGGGTGCCACAAATTTCTGAGTGGTCCTTTCAATTCCCGATTTTTTTATTTACAATTTTAAGTTATTAACTCATAATATGATGATGGCAATGGATAAAATAGTTTGCATTTGCAAAGAACTTGGTGAATGGGTGTTTATTTTTCCTCATCTGCTAAATAGCTATTTCAGGTTTAACATTTTGACCATAATAATCAAGAAAGTGTATAATGAATGAATTGGGCTCTGAATGGATCTCTCAAGTTTACTATGTCTTTGGCTCAAAATGTATCTCTTTTTTGCTTAATCCCTCCTAAAACCAGGGAGATTTTGAGAGAATATGTGTCAGATTGTACTTAATAATAGAAGTCAAATCTGTACCTAGTTACAGGAACATTCCTCCTTTGGGCTCATTCTTCCATGTTCCATGTTGAAAGGGTCTGTGGCACATGAAGCGTTAGGATGTTTTTTAACACGTAAAAACCAAAACAGAGTAACTAAACCAATAAACAAAATGTTATGACAGGAAACTCAGATGACCAATGATTAGAAATACAGAGCTTTAATCCACAAAGCAAGATCTTCACAAAAAGTTAAAAGATAAGCACTTTTGTTCATTTAGTATACCTCTTTAAGATCCGCTGTTCCTGTAAGGATGCTTGGCTACTCTTGAGTTAACTCATTGGATGGTTTAAGGCATGAAAGCATTTAACTTTTTATGAAGATCTTGCTTTGTGGATTAAAGCTCTGTAATTCTAATCTTTGCACGTCTAATCTAAGTTTACTGCCGTAACATTTTGTTTCTAATTTTTTTTATATATTCATGTTAGAGCTGAGGAGATACCTCCTGGTTTTATATGAGTTTACTGAGCTGCACTTAAATGGCTTCCATTTGTACATCTTTGCAACAGCCACTCGCATGCAATAGAGACACTTTTCCTAAACACCTAGTCTTAGTAGAACGTAGATGTCGTCCTCTGCCCGGAAGTCTGTCTTTAGAGTAGTACAGTACAACAGGTGCAGTAGTAAGGCACAGAGTGTTTGTTCTGTTTGCAAATCTTGATATTCTTTAGAATTTGCCAGTGCCATCATGGGGAAGCTTAATGTGGTGATGTTGCAGACGGTACCTATTGAGAGATGATTCAGAGTTTCTTCTGACTGCTGTAAGTAATTGGTTGAATTTAACTAAATATTTGTAATCAGTCTTTGGCCTGCTATAGTGGTTAACTGAGGTAAACACACTAAGTACCTTTTCTACTCTACTATTTCATATTAAAAAGAAAAGTAATACTTTTGAAACATGATAAATGTTGAGGGTATTATAAGATGCTGAGGATATTTTAAGACTTTGTGTATGACATGTGTTCTCAAAAAGGTATATGCATGCGTTGTTCTTTGCTGTTAGTGAATGTATTTGTATCCCGAATGTAAGACTAAGCAGTAGGTTTAGTTTCTGTTAAGTTATCAGGGTGGTAAACTTTATTTGCATTGTCCTTTATATTTCTGCCAATCTAGTGGTCCCTCTTAAATTTTCATATTGTTCCTGTTTAAGTATCTCAGTTGCATTTATTCTTAATGAGTGGATGTTGAAATTTCTGTGACACACACTAGGTTAAATTATAATTTCTAAACTATAACTCCACTTTTTTTAATTTAAGCCAGCTAAGTAAGTTATAAAAGTACTGCCTTCAAGACCGCATTAGTGGTAGCACAGGCTGATTCATATGCCTCTCAATCTGTAAGAGCAAGAAATCTGGACAAAGCCAAAAATAATGGTGGAACAACGGCTCAAAAATAGGGGAACAAATTTTAAATATTACACCTGTAAACTCAGATACTTGCTAGAATAACAGAGTTTGCATTGTGATGTATTTGTTTGAATGATATGAAGTCTGAAACTCATATGTCTGCTATTATTTATTACTATTTAGTGACTTAAATCCTCATGTTGGTATCCCATAATTCCCTTGGAGTGGGTGGGGTTATATGATTATGTATGCAAATGTTATGTTAATCAGTGCCCTGATTTTTTGGCCATTTGTACCTACTTTTCACAGGCCTTTGTCCAGATTTTTGATGATTCCAGGTTGAGAGGTATGTCTATGCCCCCAGTATATGTCTGCAAAGTGAAATCACCTAACAGTTCCAGCAACAAACAACCCTCAAACTATTTCCAACTGTCATATTAACATTCCCATTTAAAAAAAATGCTTTCCTCTCTGTTTGGCACTGTTGCTGTCTGCTTAACATTTTGCAAATGTGGTTGGCATTGTTGTTTGGGTTTGTGCACTACCACTAAACGCAATAACAGGAATTGCCATGAAATCATTATTTGTTATTGCTGTTTTGTCTGCTTGGACAAGTCTGGTGGTAGAAGGGAAGGTGTCCAATTTAGGGCACAGAGGTGGGATGTTGACTCCTTATTGGACTCCTTATAAAGCACCATAGCTGAAGGCTATTGCAGGAGGACAATACCAGCTTCCAGAACAAGTCTGAGGCTTAGAATAGTCTGGCCAAGGTTGTCTCCAGTGTGACTGGCATTCTACTCACTCCAGAATGGTGTAGGTATCACTTTAATGATCTAAAAATGCACAATAGGGATACAGTCAACCAGTAGCTGGATGAGTTCAAAACTAGTAACATCCCACAGTTGTGAAAATATACCATTAAAAAGAGAATTTATAGTAGACAGAAAGCTACATATAGGCAAGACTGCTATGCATAACTCAACTCTCTTGCTCTCTTCTGTTTATTCTACAGCCAGTGCCAAGATAACTGTGAATAGAGAAGCCCATGCTGAGTGTCTAGAGAGACTGAGGGAAACAAGGGGTATATATGCAGCACAAGGGAAGTATTACTGGTAGCTTTTAAATTAAAAGTTTTTCTATACAGTTGTAGCAAAGTAAGCATACATATCTTAACTGTAAAAGCAAGCATGCATGATTCAGACTGTAGTACAAACCAACTGTAGGAGTCAAGTGTAAGACTATAGTCAGACATTGTGGGTTCCGATACCACAAATAAGTACAAAATAGTACAATCCTTTAAAATATTACATAAATTAATTTGTAGAAAAATGGCATAAATGCCCTACTATTCACTTAATCTGTATACTTGGCCCAAGCATATGTGCAATATCTGCACATTGCAAGGATTAATTTGAGCAATCCTTAATTATACTTTGTAGTTGTTAAGAAGTATACTTAAATGCAAACGTTCAGATAAAATATTGTTATTGTTATGATAATGCATTATGTGTCACATATGATGGTAGTAATTTTATCTCTTTTTTCCTCACCCCAACCCTTATCTCTTTTTTTCTTTGTATCCTCAAAACATAGGTTCATAGGTTCATAGGTTGGTACTAGGCTATCAGCCCTAGGGCCTATACAAGCCTAGTCATATCAATTCCCTGGCTATTTCTTCCCACATTATTTACTTTCCTGGACCCCTGTCTAGCAGGGCGACTGACATGATCCCTGGGGTGAATTTCTTTTCTCCCATCCAATCGTCAAGGTTCCTATTGAAGAGGTCCAAAGAGGCACTCTGCTTGACATGTATGGGCAATCTGTTCCAGAGTCTGGGGAGTCTCTGGGTCAGGAACCTATCCCTCCAGCATGTTTTGTTTATTGTGATGACAAGGTTTAGATCCCTGGAGCGTGTAGCTCTGAGGGATTGGGATTTCTTTAAGTGTAGCATGTCCAACAGCTCTGGGTTTGACATGGCCTTGTATGTTAAGCAGAGATCGCCTCTGAGTAGACGATATGCGACAGAGTATAGCTGGAGTTTTTTAAGGCGGTCAGCGTAGGGCATCTGTTTTAGGCCTGTGATTCTTTTAGTGAGGTATTTCTGAGGCCTTTCCAGTTGTTGCAGATGTCTTGAGAGGTACATACCAAATGGGGCGTTGTATTCTATAATGGGTCTAATGAAGGATGAGTACAGTGGGACAATGACCTCCTTTTTTCTGGATGAAAAGCCCTTCGTGATGAGGTGTGCCACATAGAAGGATTTCCTGACTGTTGTGGCGATGTGGTTATCAAAGGTGAGACCACTGTCCACTTGTGTCCCTAAGTCTCTTATCACACTTTCTGTGTTTAGTGTACTGCCACCTATATGGTAATTCATGGATACATGTTTTTTCACAAAGGGGATAACAATACATTTCTTGGCATTGAGCATGAGCCCATGGCTCTGGCACCAAGCATCTGTTTCTGTAAGGCCCTTTTGTAGAGTATCCACATCATTTGGGGATTCAATAATGGCTCACAGTTTGCAGTCATCTGCAAACTTTGTTAGCCAGAGTCCCTTAGTGTTGACCTGTACTTCAGAGAAGTAGACGCCAAACAAGAGCGGCCCCAGGACTGAACCCTGAGGTACTCCACTTGTCACTTGTCTGGAGCTGGATTTGGAGTCAGCTTCTTTTACAGTGTGGGTTCTATCAGTAAGCCATTTAGCAACCCATTGGGTGACATAGGGTTGACATTTCTATGTCATCCATCTCTGACAAATCATAAAATGCTTTAAAGCACAGGGAGGTAGACCAACCCCAGTGGCTCAGCTTGTCCCTGCTCTACCAGCTGTGGCTTTGATGCTCAGCACATCTGGGACCCAACCTGGCAGTACTGCCTCTGCACTACTCCTGCAGTTGGTGCTGTGGTACCCTCAAGGAATACTGGCAGAGGTGGGTATTTTATCACCAACCAGGAGATGCCAGGGTTGGTGCCTAGGGTCATGAACACCACCATTGGTGCATGCCTATGATGGATGGAGAGGCTGCTCTCCTTTATGGTCCATAGGAGGAGATGTCAAGCACTTCACCACTCAGTGGAGTAAGGGGATTATGATGACAGTCCTTAGGGTGAGGACTAGATTCTCACTGTCCCCATGTTTGATGAGCACAGGCCTCTGTTGTCCCCTCCCTAACCCCAATCATGGTGTCCCCAAACATCTGTGTCCCTCGCCATCCCTGTATCTTGTGTTACTTGTCCTGCTTGTTTGCATTTGCTTCCTCACCTACCCTACTTACCTGAGCCAGAAATACCTACGTCCCTTACCCAACATTCCTCTCTTAGTGAAGTAAAAATAAATGGGCATCTGTCCCATAAAAAATATTGTCCCATACATAGCTCTCCACTTTGCACATGTGTCTTCTTGACACACTTTATTTGGTCCAACTGGCTGTACAACATGTTTATGTTGTTGCACCCCTCTTTTCAAAGGGATAGTCCAAATTCAGCTAATACTCTGTACATATTTTCATTATATTTTGATTTTACACTGTTGAAGAAGTGGATAGCTTTGATTATTTCCTACCTCCCTCCTGTACATTCCTATATTGCTTTAACATTGTTCTTATCCCTACTTGCCCGCCATTCACCACTTTCCTATATATCTCAATTTAACACCTTTAATCTGGTATTATAAATACATATTTAAAACTATTAGAGACACCTGGATTTGAACATATCATCTGGTCTCCAAAAGAAATCTGTCAATGCATTTACACCAGCTACCACAGAGTCAGCTAAGCAGCAGGTGTGGTTAGTTCACTCAGTATTCAGAACTCTCAGAATCTTATCAATGAGGCTCATGTTTGCTCAGCACTTAACTATGTGCAAACAGAAAAAGCAGTACAAATCTGCATTTCACATGCCCAAACACTTCACCATCAATCTCATAACCCAGCTGATCAGTGGTATGCTATGGAAAGTGCACAATAGCATTTATTACTTATGTTTACTGTACATGCAGACTTCATCACATTAAAGTACCTGTAAAAACACAAACAAAGGGAAGACGCTATTAAAGTAAACAGCACATACTTACACTGCAGCCATCTGTTACCTTTCCCCATGCACTACAAACTTGGTCTCTCAGTACTATTACACAAATATGTTAACTACACTACAGAAATAACAAATGCTTTCTTATATACCATGCACATCAGATTTTCTAATAGTTGTAGTAATATGGACAGCTGTTTGCATATAGTTTGTAATGCTGTCTCTTAAAATACCTGCACACTGGAAACACAGCAGCAAATACTACACATTGCACACTCATCAACCTGGTAACATTCAGACCTTTAAAATCTTGACAGTTGTACATGGAAAGCTATTCATTTCATACAGGCCTCCCAATCCCAACATCTGATCTCAAACGTGCAATGATGATATCATCCATTATAAATTGTCCTGTAGCCATCAGACTTTTGCTGTGGCTCTTGCATAAGGAAGTGAGTTCTGTAGTCTGTCTACCTAAGACACGTAGGGGTTCTGTTCTCAAAGCAGTCAATTGGTGTGCGTGTGTGTGTGTGTGTGTGTGTGTGTGTGTGTGTGTGTGTGTGTGTGTGTGTGTGTGTGTGCGTGTGTGCGTGTGTGTGTGTGTGTGTCTAGTCAAAAGAGCATAATTGTGTATCTGGTAGTCTCCACTACAATCCCATGGAGTACTAATATTTTCACAGTTGGAAATGCCTACACATCCATTTAATGCAAGCCTCTCAAAATGTTCTCTTAAAGATGAAGTGATGATGTCATCCACTATAAATTGTCCTGCAGCCTTGTAAAAGTCACACTTGTGCTGTGGTGCTTGTGTGAAGTACTGAATTCTGTAATCTGTGTACCTTAGATAAGCAGAGGTTCTGTTATCACAGCAGTCAACTGGTGTGTGTGTGTGTGTGTGTGTGTGTGTGTGTGTGTGTGTGTGTGTGTGTGTGTGTGTGTGTGCACTTGCTTGACATTAGAGAGAGCATTTTACACCAGCATGTGGGACACTGCTATTACAATCTTCTCCTCGCCAGACACTGCTGATGTCATTATCTATAAACTGCTGTCTGACACTCTCCAAGTCAGACATCTGCTGTGATATTAGTATAATACAGACAGTATCAACACACAGCAAAGATTGCTGCTGCAGCCATAAAGACACCTGAGATGAAACAAAAAAATGGGGGGGGGGGTTTCTTACATTATGAAAACAAACATTGCAGACATTGTAGACATCACACCCCTGTGAGCATATCAAGTGGTATGTGATCTGTGTACTGAGGTAGATGGTATGTGGAACGTTCACCAGCATGCGCCACAGTGGTGACTACTACCTTGTATGTAACAGAACTCCTGAGTATGTGCAGGACATCCAGATCAAAGGCCATAATCCTTCTATAGTTCACAACCTTCATCACAGCAGTAATGGAGTACAATGTACGCCTCTTCATGTACCTCCCTACACATCTTCCAGGGACACATAATTCAAGTCTGCCACCTTTGCCACAGTGAGCTCTCACACATCTTATTATCCATATCTAGGTATTCTTTTTGTTGCATAAAAATTACTGTTTGATGGTGCGGAACCCCTATCATGATGTTATCCCAGATGTATGTGTGATACTCATTCCAGTGATGCACACAGTACATACATAGCTGATTGTCAACACTGATGGAATGGGTTACATTTATGACAATGTGATTGCCACCACTGATAGCATTGGTTACATTTGTGACAATGTGGATTGGGCCATATATATATGCCATGCACACCTGGCTACTAAGTTTGATTGATCATAATGTCACATACAGGTACAGTAGTGTCCCTCCTAACACCTCCAGCAGATGTTAAACTGTCAGGACAGTGTGCTTTATTACCTTCATATATTGCTGACATCTCGTAATAGTTGTGCAAGTGTTTTCATGCAGAATCATCTATAATCATTCACAATCACATATGTTATGTCATAGACATGGGATTACTTGTGGCATTACTCTAATTTTCTCCATGATTGTGCATGCTTCTGTTTACTGTTGTCAATGAACCTATAATTACTGTCCCACTTGGTGGAAACCTATGCTGATATTACAGTTATATTCAGACAACTCATTTTGCACAGCTTCATAATATGCACATAACTCCTGATGTATATAACATCCCTGATAGATGTCCTCTCCATTGTCAAGATGCTTCTATCAGAGAGACATCCTTCTCCATTATGTCACCATGTGTGAGCGTCACATAATTACATTTCCACTGTGCAGTCTGTACTATATTATGTCAATATGTGATTGTGTTCCTGCTACAGATGTCTTAATTTACATGTCCTCATCTGCTGTAAATTAAGATGTTTTACCTTTCCGCTTTCCCTGTGTTCATTCCTACAGTTCATCTGTGTGCCCCTATTCAACACACACTCCCCCTGACTGTTTATTTTAAATTGCAGTCCATGTACTGTTATGTATCATTTACATAGCTTTTGTACAGACTGCATGAAATGAGACTCCTCAATACTCTGCACTGCATACACTGTCTTGTAATGTGTTTGGACCATATACATTGCTATATTATTAACCCTGGTAATTGTTGTGGCATTACCAGCAATCCCACACACCTAGTTTGCCTGTAAGTAAACAGGTCTACATATCTGCTGCTATCTGTGTTACTTTACATGTTTTCCTGGCCAGCAACACTCTTGCTAGCCTTGCAAGCATGCTTGTTTATGTTTAAATGCAGTGCACAGCATGAATAATAATGCTGCTGACTGCTCAATCACGTAAACTCCATGTAGGCTTTATGTGAAGCCTACATGGAGTGTATTGAATTCCCAGGCTTGTGTAGTATTGATGACTTCCTTTATCCATTCTTAATAAACATGATCATAAGTAAAATGACTGCATTTATTAGACAAAGAAGTAGTATTAAAACAGCTTTATTATTTCTATTAATATATGAGGGAGGGTGGAAAAAGCTGCAGAATAGATAGCCATGGAGTCTGTCACATATTTAATTAATAACCACTATATACAGGTAACAAAAATACTTAAAACAACACCAAGAATAAGTGTCTGAAACAGAAGATTTAAAAATCTCAGTCTGATTGTCTCAGTTACCATCCCCCACCAATTTATGCCATAAAAAGAAGCATTAAACATGCAAAGAAATGGCTTAGTGAATGTGATCTTTTTTTACATATAAAGATAGCTATTAATGGAATGTTAAATAGAGGTTTTGCAGAACAAGAATTACTGACTGCAATTAATAGCAAACTACTTCTTGGGGAAAAGTCATAGCAACATGTCATAGAACAAACTGGTGTGTCTCAAAAAACAGACATTACTTTTTGAAAAAAAAAATTAAAATCCCTGAAAAGGTAGGAGAGTCTCATGATTTGAAATGTTGTTATAAATGAGCTCTTCTCAGAGAGTAGTCATACAGGGTCATCTTGCAGATAGCTTCTCAAAGCAAAAGTCATTCCAGCAAAATATTCATAGTAAAACACATGCTGCACGAGGGTGGCGGTAATATTTTTTCCCATTCTATTTTGGACATTTTGCTTGAAGCAATTGATAACTAAATGCTTGCATGAGTACCTCAATTCTTTTAATGATGCTGTTCATAATATTATACACAACTGGCACCTGGAAACAGAAGTTTACACCACTAACAGGCTTCATTTTCTAATCCTCATCTTAGATCCCTCAGTCACTGCCTGAAACCATATGACTCTGAATGATTCACGTACTGTAAAAGTACTCCTGGGTTACTCTGAGAAATGGCACTGGTGCAGTGTGGATTTACATGGTTTAATGATTAAGTAAACTATTCTGACATGTCCAATTCCTTAACTGCATCAAGTTACACTTTAGGCATGACTCCCCTCAGATAACACAAACCTGCCTGTTCATTTTTAGTTCGCTAAACTATATTTACTTGGGAAATTCTTTGCTCTTGTTTGTTTCATCAGTACTAGTTCTAGAAATGAGTATGATAGAATATCCTACTGTGAGATACCATCATTTAAGATTAAGAGCAAGACAATATTTTTGTGTTTTAATTGATTGCCCATTTTCCATACTCAATGTGAAAATAATAAAACAATGGGCAAAATTATTTTAATGGTGTAATGCTGTTTACAGTTGCATGAAAGTAATTGTAGTTTGGCAAATAATTATGTGCAATTGTGCTGTTGTGATTTATGCAGTTTGGATTTAATGGTGAGTAGTGGACCCCTTTAGGCATGATAGCAATGTATGACTACTTACTCATGTCCAGTCTGTTTGTTTTTTAGTCTGTTTTTTAGTCTATGGCTTCTTTTATAACACACATAATGTTGGGCAGCACAGTGCCACAGTGGAAAGCATTGTCATCTCACAGCAAGAGGTTCTTTAGTTCGATTCTTCACTGGGGTGCTTCTGTGGGGAGTCTGCATGTCCTCCCTGTGTTTATGTGGGTTTCCTCCAGGTGCTCCAAGTTTCTTCCACTTTCCAAAGAAATGCAGTAAGTGGACTGGGCACTCTAAATTGGCCATAGGTGTGAGTGTATGTGAATTGTGGTATGAAAGAACATCAGTGACAGGGCTAGCCACCCTGTGATGTGAACCTTGGCTATAGATGATTGTCACTGTTGAAGTGACACCCCGGCCCAATGTGAAAAGAGGTTGTGGATGGACAGATGGATGAATCTTGGGTAATGCTGTTTGTTTTATTTTATCCAAATAGCTATACATAAGCTTTACATCTATAAGCTGACATCTTGTTTATTTCTTTCTCAGTGAAGACTGTTTAAAAGCTTGTCTAGTTAGTTTGTAAACCAGGGTAGTGGGCCGATCCATTATGGACCCATTTTAGCCATAGCCCGGGAGTTAAGCATTTAGAAATTAAGAGTGTAACATAACATGATGAAAAGCATTGGTTACAATACATGAATAAGTAACATATTGACAAGATAGTGTAACATAGAAAAAGGACACCAAAACATTGATAAAGGTGTTGTTACAGTAACAGATAAAGTAACAGTTCCATTTTTGGTACAGAGTAGAATTATAATAATCATAAGGTGCTCACCACCAAAATAACATGCCTGTTTACATAGTCACAGAGTAATAGAGCTGAGACAGATCCTGTGGAATTTGTCATGCAGTGGACTGTAACAGATAGAAGTTTTGCCAAAAGTGAGTGTGGTAGATAGCTGATAGATGAAGAGGTAGGTTAATTGAAAGGCAGCTCATAGGGATGGTATGGAGGTGGAAGGGAGAGGGGAAGACAGAAAGGTAGAGAGATAGCTAGAATTATAGCAGCTGAATATGGCTCTTGCAGGTACTCTTGCATCTAAGGAGGGACCGTAATAATACTTTCCTGAGCTTAATAGTGGGTAAGAGTGGTATGGATTAGGTAAAAGTGAGGTTGTTATATGCTTTATCAAGTAACTTTATATTATGGGGGAAATTATCAAAGCATGTACAATAAGTCATAGTACTTAGGTAATGCGTTTTAAAATTTAATACATAAGGAAATGTAAATTTCAGAGGGGAGAGAGTCCCATAGTTTGGATGCATGAAAGATTTGATCAAGTTAGGACAAGTGAGTTCAGTGGTCTATGAAGCATCTGGGAACTGATAGAGTGCAAGCTGAGATGGTAAGGAGTGGTTCAGATGATCAGCTTACTACTTTGGTGTATAGGTCAGTAAATCGTGCTCTATGAAGCATGCTGAGGTGTAGGTGGTCAGCTCTTTCCTTAACAGAGAGCCAATTGACTCGAGTGACATGGTGGTATTTAAGGTTTGATAAGAGTAACAGAAATCTACACATTATGTTGAAAAGTGTTTTGAGATTGTTGAGGCTTTTACTTGATACATAGAATAGAAGAAGCAGAGCATATTCTAGATGGGTTGAAGGATGTTTTTCTCTACTGCATTTTTCTTCTCTACAGTGAGAAATTGAGTGTATGCTGGTAATCTAGAGGGCTGGGTTAATGCTTGCCTATTTATATGTGCAATGACATGTTTAGGAAGAGTTCAAGGGTAATGCCTATATACTTGAAGGAGGTGACCCTTTTGATAGGTTGTGCATCATTAGATGGAAAGGTGGAAGCTTGTGCAATTTTAGGGCAATGCCATAAAACATTAGTTTTTTTTTTTTTTTTGGCTTTCATGGGCAATTGTTTTTATTTAGCCTTGTAGTGCATTTCGAAGCTTATCCAACATTTGTAGAGAGGTGGTGGAATGGTAGAAGACAATATCATCTGTCTAAAGGATGATGCTGGATTCCTAGTCATTCAGTGAGGGATTCCTTGAAATCAGGAACTCAAAAGATGGCTGTTCAAATTCCAATAGTACAAAATCATGCAATACATTGATAGAACTTGTAAGAGTTACAAAGCATCATATTCAGTGACAACAGTCCCCTCAGATCTAGAATAACTATGTGAGAGATGCAATCTTCCATGTAGGATGTATGGAGGAGGTCAACAGCAGTATCTGTACGACATGGGGCCTACTCAACAGTCAAATTTTAACTTCCATTGTTGTCCTATATTACCCAAACTTTTATCAAGACATTGCCTAGACTTTAACTGAAGTTATTTTTTGTCTTTCTCTACAGAGGTGCATTTCTGACCTTGCTGTTTTGGGATTGACTTGCACTGTCTGTATAAATATATGCTTGTGTGCTACTGTGTAGTTTGTATATGCAGTTGGTTATATTGATAAATTGCTGAGTATGCTGTATACTGGATTGTTACTGTTTGTGGATTCTGTCAAATGAGAGCTTGTATACAGAGTGGATGCTTTCAAAAGTCAATCTCAGAGAGGCTGGATTTGAGTTTCTCAGTAAGACATACTAACTCCATTTGAAGTACTTCTGTTTATTACTGGTAAAAGTCAATATAAAGTAAGATAGCTTTAGATGCAAGGAAGTAAATTTAGTTACACGGCTGCATAGATATTAAAAATAATCAGACATATAGATCAGTTAGATACTCAAAAATATATAAATCAAGGAAACTGCAGAAGGGTGTTGATCTTAGCTTAAGATGACTGCTAAATAATTCTGTTTGGTAAGGTTGCTTGCAAAGACTATGTAAGTTTACTACAGCAGCTACAGATAAATGATTTCCACCAAAGTGTCACGGATATTTAGAAGATAAATATTAGCTATTGTTTTATGGCCTGGCCAAATACTTTTCATTTTACAGGACTAATAAATAAATTCTTTTGTTGGATTTTCATTTGCCAATGTGAATTATCTGGACTTAAGCAGCGACAAGTTCAGACTTTAAAGTGCTTCCCTTGTTGTTGTTCTAAAGCTTTTGACTGTATGTGGGCAAATACTGTGGCATAGAGTGATAAGGCCCAGCTATAGCAGAGGTGATCCATGTTTGATTAGTAGCCCAGGTATCTGAGGCACTGCCAGAGAAGTATGGGATGTGCCCATCCTGGGAGGGGAGCATTCACCTAGGCATTCCCTGCAGAAAGGCTAGGTACATAGAGAGGAATAGCCCTTGAAGGTAAAAGAAATGAATGCAGTGGAAATAGTCAACAGCACAACTCCAAGGACATACTTAGATTCCACACTAGCTTCAGGAATGGACCTGGATATTAGGGTAAGCCAAAGCAAATTAAACAGAAGGGGAACCAAAATAAGTTTTTATGCACATATTCAGACCCAGGGGATGCAGCCAATCTACTAGTAGATAAATTTAGTTCTAACTTCACCCCTCCCCCATCCCAGATCTCATATCCACATCAAACCCCCATTTAAATCCCCCATAAAAAAGTCTTCACAGCACTATCTAAGGACAAGAAAACTGGGTCTCTGTGGCCAGATAATATACTGGGCTGATTTTTGGCCAGTCTGAAACAGAACCTGTACAGAGGTTATTCAGTGTTACCCTCGAAACAGGCTTTGTGCTGGATGAATGGAGGAAGAATGGAGGAAGAAACTGTCAGCAACCTGCACAAACAAGGTGTGTGTCGGGGGTGGGGGGGGGGGCATCAATACACATAGAAAATTATAGACCCATATATCTGGCCAGTTCATCTACAAGGCTATGAAAATGATGATTATGGATTTAATACATAAGGACATAGGTGACTTAAAACTCTTGAACCAAACAAGTTTGGATTTGTTAAGGCCAAATCCTGCCTACTTAACCTGGTTGGCTTCTTTGAGAAGGCTACAGAAGCAATGGATGAGGACAAATAAGTACACACTGCAGGTCTAAACCTCACAAAGGTGTTCATTACCACCCCACACTCAGGTATTCTAGATAAACCATCCCAGCCAAATGTTAATCCCTATGAATCTTGTTAGATAACAAACTGAATCATAAATAGAATCCAGGAAATTAGGGTGGGCTGCTCTATGTACTCTAAAAGACCTGTCACTAGTGGTGAAGCCCCAGGGTTCAGTCCTTAGGCCACTCCTTTTTGGCATTTACTTCTTGTAGATCAAATATACTGTCAATGGTCTATGACTCAACTTGTTTGCAGGTGAATATAAACTTGATACCATTATAAACGCTCCAGAGGATACCAAGATCCTCCAAGAGAGCCCTTCCCAAACCAAAAGCTGGTGTCAAATCCACAGAGTAAAACTGAACACCATGAAATCTATAATATTATCCTTTGGCAACCAAAAAATTTCTTGTAATTGTCATATTGACAGTACACCCCTGAAAACTGATTCACTAATTAGGGACCTGGGAACTTTGTAGACAATAAACTGTCTTTGAATCACCACATATCCACCATTATAATAAAGTGCTTTTTCATTGCATACCTTATTTCTAAGAGTATGGCATTCAGGTCCAGGCATGCGGTTGCCCCATTAAAGTCTTCACTCATTAGGCAGATCTTTGAATACAATGCCCCCTTTTGGTATGTGCCTGTCCAAACATTTGACACAACTCAAATGCCTGCAATGCTTACTTACTAAGAAAATGAAGGGTCTAAATCATAAAAATATGCAGACTGCCTCAAAGCCTTGTCCCTCTTTTCATTGTCATACAGGCTACTGAAGGGATGATCTCTGTCTCACCTCACCAAACCCTGTCCTCTTAGAACTACTGCACATTTGCAAGTCCAGTGGGGGGCATAAATACCCGCTCAAGAAATCCAAATCTCCTTTACAACATAAACAGAAAATTTGGAGGTATAGATTTGTATCACAGAGTATTCCACTTCTTTGGAATTGTCTTTCTTTCACAAAGCAAAGAATTTCTTATAACCTGTTCAAATACAATCTGGACTGATTTAGCACCCTTGTCCCTCATAGCAACATGTAAATGTAAATGTAAATGATTTGTTTATCTCTGGGTTATTTGTAATTACAATATAAGGGCTAAAACTTCATGGCTTCTAAAGATCCTTGTGGATCTATAGCCTAGTAAATACCTATGAACTCATTATCTGGCATTTGATTTTTGTAGATATATGCTACCTAAAAAAACTTTTTGCAGCCAAATAAAAACCTAAAGATTTTGTGGGCAGTCTTGGCTTATGGAGGTTAGTTGCTTGGGATGGTGAAGCTATAAAAACATGTTTAGATCCTGGACAGTGTGTCTGAAGCACTTTTGCTCCAGCAGCTTCCTGCATGAACATACCATGAATGATCATAACTAGTGGATTCATATCAAGTTCTGATGTCACCATGGACTCTTTTCAGGCTTCACTTCAATCCCAAGCACACAAGAGAAAATCTATTGTAGCGATCACCCTTGCAAGCTAGAATCAGCCACATAAGACCTAGTGATGTGGCTCAACAAAACAGACCATTGAATAGCTTTGTCATTAAACTTTTTGCAGACTATCAATGCAAGAATAGATGACCATGAAAACCGAATGTGGCAAAATAATCTTCATATATTAGGAATGCAGGTAGGTGTTGTACAAGAAGGACATGGTAAGTTTTATACAGGCTTAGTTGCCTACTACATTCAGCCTAGATCTGAGTATCTGAGTAGTAAATCAATGTTGATGAGAGCTCATAGGTCTCCTTCCTGTCCTCCACTTTGTGGAGTGCACATACAACTAGTCATAGTTCATTTCATATCTTACTAGCAGAAAGAAAATATTCTTAGGACTGCTTGGACTGCAAGACATTCAATATTTAAGCCAGAAAAATATGTTTTGAAGATGATTATTACAAACTGGTACTGGAAAAGCAGAAGGCTCAGCTACCCCTTATCAGGGTTTTGAGAGGGAAGTAAAGTAAAACCACTACATCGTGCTCTGCATCTTGAGGAGTTTCCTCTCAGATGGGTTCAATGTTTTCCATTAGATGAAGGAAACTGGTGCTGTTTTGATGAAGTGAGTGGACCCACTGGACAACATTAAGTGGTCTGCAAATCAAGATAAGAAATATAGATCAGTATGTAGTGCTCATTCAGTTTCTTCTGGCCTAAAGCACTCCAGCAGGCTTTAGTGGCTGTTTGTTCCAATGTGAAACTTAGATAGGTTTGATTGTTGACATTCTAGCAGGATTAATTTTGTCCTGTTGAGGGATTATGAATTTATAATGTCATTTGACTGTTTTCCCCAATGAGTAGGATCTCACTGCTGCAGAGATTGATACACAACTAATCGACATTAACCAGTCTACCCCTTTCTCTCCATTCCTCTTCCCACCTTTCTACTCTTCACCCTTTTTTCGGGTGTACTGATTGAATGTGTTATATTTAAAGCAATAAGGCAGAATGTTTGGTTTCCTAAGTACAGTGTATGTTATGATCTATGTACAGTTGCTAGATTTTGGGGCTTGAAGCCTATGTGTTCCTTGTGGGGTACATGGGACTTGCTCAAGATTTCAGTTGGTCTACTTACTGCTGCTCTTGCGATCTGGAATTTGGATAAGGATGGCATGGAGTTGCAGGATATACATTTATCCTTCATCCAGGGGGTTCACTACTCTTGCTGTATATACTTGTAGCTGTTTATCATTAGAGCTGTTACAGTATGATTGGCATTTTATAAAGGCTTTTATTCTTGGGTGGTGAGGTTTAGATGGTTGTGTACAGTACTTTTGTAGCATCATGGTTTACATCGTGCATACCTTTAGGCATTTGAGACTGTAGCCAGAGATTCCATAACTTTTAGAGTAAGCCGTAATATGGTATTTCTTTTCTGCTTGGTTCACAGGGATTCTGTATGTGTACTTGCAAGGCTAGTATATGAAGTTACTTAGTGTTAATGTTAATGGAAGTTCTTCCCCTATAAAATGGGTAGAATGTATACATAAATAAGAATGGAAAACCCTGATAGTCTGGCTTTGCAAGAAACACATTTATCAAATAATGATACCTCATCATGAGGGTATCACACTGTTGCTTTGCCTGTATACTTTTCTAGAAAAAAAGAGGGGTTATATTTAATTAAACAGGGATTAGACTTCAGGTTTTGGATACTTTCAATCTGGATTAATGTAAGGTGGCCAGTGCTACTGACAGGTAAGGGCAACATATTTTAAAAGTTTTTTTTTTCTGTTTATCTTCATTTGGATATGGGAGTTAAAGTAGATAGACCTATATTTCAGGTTATACAAAACATAACTGGAGTAAAGCAATTATTGCAGGTGACCTTTGTGTTACTCCATGGATGGATTCCACAGCACAGTCTAGACAAATGGATATTTCAGCTCTGACTAAGTTTCTAGTTAGTTAGATGCTAAATATGTCCTTAATGGATCTAGATCAAGGTTCAGCCTCTGATAAACCTTGTTTTGCACATCACTTAGTGTGGCTTTGGGTGCCCAATCAAACTGATCATAACTATACAGTCAGGCACCTAGTAGATCTTTAACTTACATTGCAAATGTGCCCCTGCCCATAGAGCTATTATGATTTTTCAGTGTGTTACTTCACTTCTCCAGAGCTTTCCTTGTCTAATTGTTTTCCCTTATTATACTAGATGTCTGTTTTTTTAATGTATTGATAATTATTAGCAGTACTTTATGCATGTTCATGAAAATGAGACATATGTGCCCCAAATTCCATGTAATGCTTATAAAAGGGTTGTGCGTACGGTTAGAAACCTGGGTGAATGTGCTCTGCAGATCTAGGAATGCTAATCTCATTAAGTTGTAGGATAAATATAGAGTGGTCATGCAGTGTTATTCATCCCTTGTGATACATTCTTTACTTAAGCAACTGCAACAACTTAGAGGTCAGATAAAAGAGCTTATTAATAGGAAGACTAAAAGAACTAAGAATGAACTCTACATGCAATGGTATGAAGTAACTCCTCAAGCATACTGAAGATTACCTAGGAAGTGTAAATATAAAGCCAGGAAGTTTATGCCCCTAGCACTTATGGATGGCAGATATGTTAGTAAACTCCTGTATGTTGCAGAAATAATCTAAACATATAGGTCATATTACCAGGTGATCTGTGCTGCAATGCATGCGTCATTTGCAACAGATTGTAAGGGTCCAAACCTAGAACCAGCATTCTCTAAAAATGTCATTTCAATTTGATGCAAATTATTTTAAATGTGGTATTGGGTGTGGAGCTAGAGATATTTTGAATAAATGTTTTATGTAGGACGAAATTTCAGTGTCCATTCTGCGGATGAAAATGACTAAAGCCCCTGGGATGGTCTTTGTTTAGAGATTTATAAACAAACCTTCTGCCATACTCTAGGATTGTTATGGGGAGGATGTCAGGCAGTAGTGACTGAGGGACAGAGCTCTCTTCATGGAAGCAAGTGCTTCTTTGGTCACTATTAAAGCCTGGGAGTGACCCTTCTAAACCTGATAGTCATAAGCTAATTTATTTTCTAAACATTGATTGTCAGGTCTTTATAGTTTCTTGGGCCACACATCTCATCCATTTATACCCACCTTGATTCATCTTGATCAAGTAGGATTTGTTAAAGTGAAAGCATCCTGGCATAATACCTATCAGGGGGTACAATGGCTAGAACAATGTATTTAAGGGGCACTTCTGTGAGTGCTTTTGCTCACTGATGCAGAAAAGAAGTTTGACTTTATACATGGTCCATGTATTTTTTTAGGTCCTGCAACACTTTAATGATCTGCCCTCCTTAATTAAAGCATCGAATTGCATGAATGCAGACACATCTGCAGTGATATGAATAGGGATGTATTATTGTGTCTTTTTTTCATTTTCAGGTATGTCAGTCTAGGGTGTTCACTTGCCCCTTTGCTTTTTGTTTTTGCTGCATAGCTCCTGTCAGTTGCCTTGAGGGAAGAATTAGGTGGTATGCCTCCACGCTTTGGAAAAAAGCAGAATCTGTGAAATTATCACCTTGTTTGTGGATGATATCTTTGAAGACCCATGGAGTCTCTACCAATCTGCTAGTGTATATTGCAGGAATGACAAGCTTTTACTTTATATAAAATGAATCCCACCAAATATATAAGTCTAACAGGAAATATCTGTCTTCAGATTTTAGAAGTAACTATAGCTTTACTTTTTTTTAATCCTCCCTATCTTAAATACTTTTGAGTAATCTTTGCACCTACACATTTACAAATCAGGTATTTGAATGTTCAGGTTATGTAACAGATTTCGATTTATAGTATACACAAATGGCTGGGATGGAATCTGACTTTTGAGTTAAGATTGCTTCTAGTTTAGATGGTGTAATATTCCAAGCTACTTTATATAATAAAGGGGCTTCCAGTAAAGTTCCTTTATAGGTTGTTGCACAAATGGGAGAGGCAAGTAAGGTACTTTTTTTGCTCTCCTGGGTGAATATAGGGTTTTCTTTGTTCTCACTATTCCATCAGATTGTAAGGTGGGGGGCTGAGGTTGTCCAGTTCAGTTTTGGCACACAATGCAGAAATGTTATGTTGCATTATGGATACTTATTATCCAGAGGAGCTGTGTCTATTGGCTGTTCAAATATTAGATTACATTCTCCTGCCACAGTAGTTGTGCCATATTGTGCAAAAATAGACATAATTGTGGACTATATGTACTTGATGCATATTTTAATAAAGGGCTACTTAAAAAATCAAATAATACATCTCATTATATCAGCAGAAAATTTAAGTTTTTAGGTATACATTGAGTGACCTGTTCAGGTGATTCTTCCTTATGGATTTTTTCCTCTTTTGGCCATTCTAGAATCTTCATTGGAGAGTGTGTTTTTTTCAGCGTGCACATGTTTTATTAAAGCTTATTTCTTTTGTAGGTACTAGGTTTAAGTCACACACAACTGACTTGGCACCCTCCTATAGATGTGTGTTGAGAAAACCAGAGTAGAATACCTGCATATGTTAAGATATGCCTATCCTTGATGCATTCCTATTTATGTAATGTATACTTTGATCAGGGCCCAGAGGTTGTAGTAATCTATTGAGCAGAGAAGGGGCTAATGCTGTTAATAATTGTTTGTTCTCCCAATGTTCCAATGTGCATGTCTTCTCCCAAATGGTGAATAAATGCTTGGAACTATTTGCATTGGCTAAGTTATATTTTCTTGAGACATGGCTGGACCTTCTTCTATTATAACAAGCAAGTATAAAACAGCTTTGGAATGCAATGGTTACTAGAACTTTTTAAGACCTAACTGAGAATCAAGTCAGAAAGAAAAAGATGTAGAAGTTTTTTAATAAACTTAATTGTCGCTTTGGGTGTGGGACTAGCTGGTTTATGACCTTATTTATAACAATAGTGAAATCAGAAGACTAAATGACAAGTGTGCTAGCTTTCTAGCTTATCAGTGGGAGTGCTAGCCTTCTAGCTTATCAGTGGGAGTGGTAAGCACTAGGTAGCCTATTCACCACAAGAGGAGTGGTTTCTGTCCCAGAAATTGTAGTTTATTAACCATTTGGGCAGTTTTTCCATCCCTTTCAACTTTCTGGTTTAAAAGCCTGCTTTTGCGCTTGTTTCCTGCCTTTCCCATAACTAGTCTAGTCCAGATACAGACTTGCTATATTCAGGACTGTTTGTAAGCTTCTGAGCCCCCCAAGCCTTTCTGTGTTGGAGGGAAACCTTCTAGCTTATCAGTGGGAGTGGTAAGCACTAGGTAGACTATCTACCACAAGACGAGTGGTTTCTGGCCCAGAAATTGTAGTTTTTTGGATGTTTGGTCAGTTTTTTCTCATCTCTTTCAACTTTAAAAGCCCACATTTACATGTGTTTCCTGCATTTCCTGTAACTAGTCAAGTCCAGATACAGACTTGCTATATCCAGGACTGTTTGTAAGCGTCTGAGCCCCCAAGTCCTTCTGTGTCAGAGGGAAGCTTTCTAGCTTATCAATGGGAGTGGTAAGTAATAGGTAGCCTATCTAGCCTACAGATTTCCTGCATCCAGGACTGTAAGCTTCTGAGCGGTACCAAAAAGTCTACTCTTCAATTTTTCCCTTATATCTGCAAGTTCTTTCCTCTTCTGCACTTTTACCAGCTTATTAGTCTAGCACTTTACCAGACTTCTTGTAGCAATTATTGTAGCACACAAAAGTGCTACCAGCACTAAACATTCTACAAGGAAACAGCTCCAATACTTATTATTAATGCCCACCCCTCCAGGCATGTCTAAAGGTCAGTTCCCTGTGCTTTCTCCTATTAACCTGGTGAACTTGGGCATCCTGAGGCAATGTAGCAGCTGCCTCATGTACACTGACAAACCTCTTTTCTTACCTCCCAACACTCAGACTTGCAAGAGATATCCAAATTGGAAGGCACGCACTCTCCAGCCAATACCAGAAAAGCTGGTAAAGAGGAGATTGTCAACACTTGCACCACACCACATGGAACACATAGCCCTTCAGAACACACACCAGCACTGCCTTCACATAAAAACACAAACCACACACCCACATTCACGGAGGCTCTCAATAACAATCTACCCAAACAGCAGAGACCTCCATGGCAGAAATGCACTCGACCAATACAAGCCAACACTAGTCACGAGACACAGAACTCTCATAAACAGTGTGCCAGTAAACCAAAGCCCCTAAGGGAAAACAGCATGCCCAACACACTAGTCATAGGTGACTCAATAGTGAGGCACACTGATGTCCCACTCACTAGGTTGAATAAGGAGAAAGTAACAGTCAGCTACCTGTCAGGTGCCAGGATCTGCCACATAATGCATGCACTCAAGTTCCTCAACAGCAGGTACAAATATGACTCTGACAGTGTACATGTGAGTGTGAATGACCTGAGACGTACTTCCCTGGACTACATGAAGAGACATAGAGGAGCTCTCGGATTATGTAGCCCAGGCAGGCATGACCCTAGCCCTGAACAGCCTTCTACCATCACCAAGAATGATACCACAGTTGTTTGTTTGTTTGTCTTTTTGGCTTTTCCCGGTTAGGGGTCACCACAGTGGATCTCCGGTCCGCTAATGATTGGCAGTAGATTATTTTTTTTTTTTTTTATGGTGCCGAGTTGCCAGCCTGATGCCCAACTTTTAGCGAGGGCAGGCCCATTTGCACATGTCTTTCGAATGCCATTCAACCACGGGGAAGACATGCAGACTCTACACAGAAGGCACTCCAGCCAAAAATTGAACAGGAGAACCTCTTGCTGTGAGGCAACAACATACCGCTGCACCATCATGGCTTATACAAGAATGATGCCACAGTACAAGCAGAAATTGATTTCAATAATTGGCTAAGTTTCTGGTGTCATTCTAAGGGGATCTAGTATCCGTCTGCCTGGGATAACATGATTGACAGACCTCGAAGCTTTGCCAGAGATGGCCTGGATCTGTCACCCCCAGGCTTCCAGATACTGGCCAAGGCTCTTGCCACCCCTGTAGTGCCTTTTTTAGGTGGTGTTCCAAAGAAAAATTTACCACCATAACAGCTACAAACAAATGCAATCTGAAGGTCATGCTGCTCAACTCTAGAAGTCTAAATCTCAAAATGCACTAGCTCAAAACACTCCTTAAAATGGAGAACATTGAAATTTGTGCTGTAACAGAGACCTGGTTCAAGGCAGAAGAAAGCACCCCTGCACTACCAGGCTATAACTCATTCCACACCTTTCAGCCCCAGAACTTGGACTGAAGCTCCAAAGGTGGTGGTGTTTCCATATTTATAAAGGATATGCACACCTCCAGACTGGTAACCCAATATAATGCATCAGAGATACTTCAGGTGCAGCTAACATTGGGCAAGACAGTGATTCAGGTCATAGCCTGCTATAGGTCCCCAACCATGTCCCAAGACTTGCACTCCATGTTCCTAAGCACCCTGGAAAATATTAGGGTCCAACCTAACACACTCATACTGGCCGACTTCAACTACCCCTTCATTAACTGGGAAAATTACTCATGTACCAATACACTTGCCCAACATTTCCTGGAATTCATTAATTCCAATTCCCTGGACCAGCTCATTCTTACCCCCACTAGAGGTAACAACATCCTTAACCTGGTCATTACTAACATGGGTGACCATTGCTCTACACCAGTAGTCAACTCCTCCCTGGTTAGAAATTACCACAAACAAATCACCTAGGAAATCTGCATCCCTCCCACCCCCCTGGACAGGTAAGCACTATGAAAAATTTCTCCAAAGCTAACTTTGGGCTCCTAAAAACAGAGGTGGCTAACTTCATGGCACCCAAATGGAGAATAGTTGCATGACCGCCGAATCATACACCAGTGCACTGTACGAACATGTACACAAATGCATGAATCTCACCATACACAATAGAACCAAGAAGCTCTTCTCCAAAAAAAGGAAGCCAATCTGGTGGTCCCTTACCATAAACAAAACTCTACAACAGAAGGAGGAAATGGATGTGGAATAAGGTGAAGTCCCAAGACTGGAAAAACTCCCTTATCAGCCTCAACAAAAATTTGAGATCCCTCATCAAATCCTATGAAGCTAGCTATGAAAACAGAACTGCAGCAGATAGAAAAAACAAGCACGAGGCCTTTTATAGTTATGTAAAGAGTCTCCACAGCAATACCCAGATTTGTTCTGAGCTACTGCACAATGGTACCTCCTATACTGAGCCAACAGATAATGCCAATATACTGGCTGACAGATTTAGTGCTAATTTTACCCCTCTCTCCCCCTCAAAGGACCAGTCATAATACCAGTAGATTGCCAGGCACCCAGTATTACTGCTGCACAGGTTAAAACAGCACTGTCCAAGGCCAAGAATACAGCTTCTATGGGACATGTCAATATCCCTGGCTGTGTTCCACATGAACTACAGAGTGAACTGGCACCTCACCTGTGTGCCCTGTTCAATCACAGCCTCACCTCAGGCTTTGTCCCTACCAAATTGCGCATTGCTACAGTCATCCCTCTTCACAAAGGAGGAGTGACTACAGACCCTGGGAACTATATCCCCATTAGCCTGATGAGTCTGATATGCAAAGCTATGAAACGCATCATCACGTACCTAATAAACAAGGATATAGGGAACCTCCAAACTCTGGATCCCACAAAGTTTGGTTTTGTGAAGGGTAGATCGTGCCTGCTGAACCTGGTCAACTTCTATGAATCAGTCACCAGAGCTGTGGATGAAGGCAAGATGATTCATACAGCCTACCTTGATCTGGTCATGGCCTTTGATACTATTCCCCAATCAGGAATCATAGAAAAACTCATTAAGCTAGGCATCAACCCTTATATCACTAGGTGGGTTGCAAACTGGCTCACAGATAGAACCCACAGTGTGAAAGTAGCTGACTCCAAGTCAGACTGCCAACCAGTCACGAGTGGAGTCCCACAGGGTTCAGTCCTGGGTCCTCTCCTGTTTGGTATCTACTTCTCTGAAGTCTAGGCCAACACAAAAGGACTCTGGCTGACAAAGTTCACAGATGATTGCAAGTTGGGAGCTATCATTAACTCCCCAAGTGATATTGACATCCTACAGAAAGGCTTCACTGAGACCAACGACTGGTGTCAGAAACATGGCCTTAAGCTCAATGCCAAAAATTGTGTTGTCATCCCCTTTGGGAAAAACCCAATTCCCATGAATTACCAGATCGATGGTAGTCCACTGAACACAGAAGGCATTATAAGAGATCTGGGAACACAGGTTGACAGCAACTTCTCTTTTGATCATAGGTTCATAGGTTCATAGGTTCATACTAGGCTATCTGCCCGAGGGCATTTACAAGCCTAGCCCATCGTTTTGTGGCTTACGCCACCCATTTAGTATGGGGAACTATACCCATTATTTTGCTGTGCCTCTGTCGAGCAGTGACACTGAGGTAATCCCTGGGGTATATCTGTGATCTCCCATCCATTGGTCAAGATTTCTCTTGAA
This sequence comes from Protopterus annectens, assembly GCF_019279795.1. Lineage (NCBI taxonomy): Eukaryota > Metazoa > Chordata > Ceratodontiformes > Protopteridae > Protopterus > Protopterus annectens. The sequence continues at coordinate 438,963,847 of NC_056736.1, read as the reverse complement.
CAAGGCCAGCGAGGTGCTCTGCCTCACATGTACCGGGATTTTGTTCCACAGCATAGGGAGTCTTTGGGTGATGAATCTATCCCTCCAGCACGTCCTATTAATAGCCGTGTCAAGGTTTAAGTCTCCCGCCCTTGTGGCTCTGATGGATCTAGATTTTTTGAGGTGAAGCATATTCATCAAATCTGGGTTTGACATGGCCTTGTATGTTAGGCAAAGGTCACCTCTGAGCAAGCGGTGGCGACTGAATAGAGCTGGAGTTCTTTCAGTCGGGCAGCATAGGACAGATTTTTGAGACCCTTTATCCTTTTGGTGAGGAACTTTTGTGGCCTCTCCAGCTGCTGCAAGTGTCGGGTCAGATACATTCCGAATGGGGCATTGTACTCAATCATTGGTCTGATGAGTGATGAGTAAAGGGAGACTATGACCTCCCTTGATCTAGATGAGAATCCCTTCATGATAAGGTGGGCAATGTAGAAGGTCTTCCTAACTACTTTAGCTACATGGGTGTCGAATGACAGACTACTATCAACCTGGGTCCCCAGGTCCCTGATAACTTCTTCTGTGCTCAGTGGATTGCCACCTATTTGGTAGCTAGGGGTAACCTTGTTTTTCCCGAAGGGTATGACTATGCATTTTTTGGCATTTAACTTTAGGCTGTGGCTCTGGCACCAGTTATCCGTTTCTGTGAGACCCTTCTGAAGGATATCTGTATCAGATGTGTTTTCTACTATGGCGCCCAGTTTGCAGTCATCTGCAAACTTTGTCAGCCATAACCCTCCTGTGTTTGCTTGTACTTCGTAAAAGTAGATGCCAAACAAGAGTGGGCCCAGGACTGAGCCCTGTGGGACACCACTTGTGACAGGCTTTGAGTCTGACATGGCGCCAGCAACTCTGACCCTGTGGGTTCTGTCACTCAGCCAGTTTGCAACCCATCTTGTGATGTATGGGTTGACATTTAAGCTGATGAGTTTTTCAATGATACCCGAGTGGGGTATTGTATCAAAGGCCTTAGCCAGATCGAGGTAGGCTGTATGGACTGTCTTTCCCTCATCAATGGCTTTGGTGACTGTTTCCGAAAAGTCAACCAAGTTTAAAAGGCATGATCTGCCTTTGACAAAGCCAAACTGGGTTGGATCCAAAGTCTGCAAATTCCCTATGTCTTTATTTATGAGGTCCATTATGATCCTCTCCATGGCTTTGCAGATAAGGCTTGTCAAGCTAATGGGCCGGTAATTTCCAGGGTCGGTGGAGGCACCGCCTTTGTGAAGTGGTACCACAGTTGCAGTGCGCCACTCCTGGAGTAATATCCAGAGGTAAGACTTTGATTAAACAGCTGTCCTAGCTGTGGGTTTAATTCCTCATTGAGTTCATGGAGCACACAGCCGGGGACACCATCAGGTCCCATGGATGCTGTGTTTTTTGCTTTGGAGAGAGCAGTTCTCACTTGGGCGCTGGAGATGTTTGGGGGGCTGCAATCGTTTGGTATAGATATCTCTCCTTTTGGGGAGGGAGAAGTTTGCACTGAACCTGTCAGCCAGTATGTTGGCAATGTCTGTAGGATCAGTAATCTTCACATCATTTTGAACTAGCTCTGAGCATATCTGGGAGTTTCCTCCCAGGTTTCTAACATAGCTAAAGAAGGCCTTATGATTGTCAGCAGATTGCAACTCTGGTAAGAAGTCTTTCTATGTGGCACATCTCATTACTAAGGGTTTTGCATCTAGGAAGAAAGAGGTCATTGTCTCCCTCTACTCTTCCTTCTTTAGGGCAATCATCGAGTACAATGCCCCATTTGGCATGTACCTCACTAGACACCTGCAACAACTGGAGAGGCCGCAGAAGTACCTCACAAAGAGGATCCTAGGCCTAAATGCGTCCTATATGGACAGACTCAAAAAACTTCAACTATTCTCGGTCTTTTATCGCATACTTAGAGGCAATCTCTACTTGACTTACAAAGGCATGTGTGACCCAGCTCTGTTAGAAATGCTACATCTAAAGAAATCCCAATCCCTCCACACCACATGCTCCAGAAACCTCACCCTCATTACCACAATCAACAGACCAAGCTGTAGGGACAGGTTCATAACCCAGAGACTGCCTATGCTATGGAATAGACTTCCCATTCATGTCAAACAGAGCACCTCACTGGCCCTCTTCAAGAGAAATCTTGATGAGTGGATGGGAAACAAAAAATTCACCCCGGAGATCACTCCAGTGGCTCTACTTGACAGAGGCACTGGAACTAAGGTCGGATGGCACAATGACAGGGTAATCCTATGGGCTAGGCTTGTAAAGACTCCAGGGCCATTAGCCTAGTACACACATATGAACCTATGAACCTAAAAGACTTTTGCTATATGTTTGTGTGTTACTGGATTGTTACTGAAAAAGGAATAAGGGAAGAAGAGGAATGCATTTGCTGACTTGCTTGTGGAAATAACCTACCTGTGAAAAAATAAGTATCTCATGGATAGTCTTTCTTATAACAGCTAGTTAAGGTACTCAGATATCTGGAGCAGTAGCATAGCTAGGGTGGGGTGAGAGGGGAAACTGCCCCATGGTCAAACGTTATGGGATGCGATGGCCATCCATAATCCTAATCACTTTTTAGTGCAATACAGGCTTTTAAAAGCAAGTATTGCATTTGCAGTCGAATCTACACCCTCTAGAGCTCTATGTGTGGTCTAACCTATAGCAGCTGCTTTGCTACGGGCTGGTGCCATTTACTGGCTTGTTATTGGCCAGTAAGGTAGTTAAGGAAGTATGAAAGAGATCAGTGAATTTTAGGGAGGAGAGTTCAGTGAGGATTTTCTGATAAGAGACCGTGTCAAAAGCTTTGGACAGGTCTAGGAAGATGGAGGACACTAGTTTTCCTTCATTTCTGTGTTGGTTGATTGTATTTGTAAATCTTAGAAGGGCAGTTGTGATACTATGATTATGGTGAAAACTGTGCTCTGTGTGTGTTAGGAGGTTGTTAGATGAGAGGTAGTTCATGAGTTGGGAATGAGTACATTTTTCTAGTATTTTGGCTAGGGGAGATAGAATTGCTATTGGTCTGTAGTTGGTGAGTTCAATAGAGTTGCCTCCTATATGTAGTGGGATGATGTATATTTCCCAAATTTTGGGAATATATTCTGTGATAGAAATCGAGCAGTTAATCAGAATGGTGATAGGTTAGGTGATAGTCAACTGCTAGTTTAGTTTAAGGTATTCTGTAGGTAAATTATCAGCTGCTGGGGTTGTAGGTTTAAGTTTGCTAAGCAGTTTTTTATGGTATTGGTTTGGATGGGTTTGAAGGAGAAGGCATCACTGGTTTCATTGGATGCTATTGGTATAGTTAGAGGAGCCTTGCTGTAGTTGTTAGTAAGTGATGGTATAGAATTAGTCAAGTATATGTTTAATTGTGTTACTATACTGTCTTTACTGCTTGTGGTTGTTGGGGTTGGTGCCAAAGGTTGGCCAGGCTGGAGGAGTGTTTTTGTTTTTGTTATATATTATAGTAGACCAGAATTTTTGTGGGTTGTTTTAGTGTTTGCTAACTTTAGTAGGTTTGTTTTGTCTTGTTTGATTTGGATTTTAGCTCTGTTGCCAATAGTGTTCTGGGTTGACTTGAGTTTTATTGGAATTGTGCTCAGGCTTTATCTCTTAGTTTAAGTAGTTCCTTACTGTCTTTTGTTAGCCAAGGATCATAAATTGATTTTATTATGGTTTTGAAAATAAGATAATTTGTTTAATATGCTTAGAAAAGTGGTATTAAAGTAATCTATTGCTGTATCTAAGGATAGTGTTCTTAATTATGTCTAGTTAGAGTTGAAGGATAGAGATGAAGGTTTGTGCATTAAAGTCTTTCTTGTTATGGATTTGTCGATAGGTAATATTTCTGTGGGGGGTGGAGACGTCTAAAGGAAGGTTGTGAGGTGGTAACTGATGTTTTCAGGAAGAGAGCCTAAGGGATAAGCATTTGATGGTTTAAGATCCAGTCTAGAATTCATTGTCTTTTCGTGGTTTTGTCTACTTTAGTTGCAAATTGTATTATTTGGGTGAAACTGTGCAGGTTAATGAAATTAGTGGGGTTTTGTGAGTTGCAGGAAAACCAGTCAGTGTTAAAATCACCCATTATGATGGTTCCTTGAGAAAACTTTCTTGGGTGGCGTAAGCCAGGGAACCTTGTTGGCTAGGCTTACATATAGGCCCTTGGGCCGATAGCCTAGTACCTACCTATGAACCTATAAAAGAAAATATTTCTGTTTGTTTTTTTAACTAAATACCCGAGTGTTGGAGAGCTTTGGGAAGGGTATACATTGTAGCAACTGCTTGCTGCATGTAGTGCTCCATACAGAAGATAAACTGCAGTAACTGTAACTGCTCACTACAATCTAGAAGAAGAATGATTTTTTTTTTTTTTTTTTTTTTTTTTACTAAAGTGTGAGGAAGGAGAGCCGGGGGGGAGCAGGGCAAAGAAATGAGTCCTGAATGGATGGGGCAAGAGGTGGGAGGGTGTCACCATATATTTCTGTTACTTTCTTGAAACATTTTGCACTAAAAACATTTAAAGAAAGGTGTATAAAACGTATATTGTTAATGAAATTCTGTTACAATTTACAATTGCTGAATTACTTACATTTTTTTCCATAGGAATCCTTTTGAAAATTATCTTACAGTTACACAGACACTGTCATATTGAGAGAGAAATATATTTTAGGACAGCTGATTCAGTTTCTTTACTTACTTTCTTCTTCCTTGTTAGATCAAGTGCAGACCTGTGTGACAGACTAATCACTAATATCCTCTTTCATTTAATGTTCTCTGTTAGGAGGGTCAGCCTGTCCTCTTCACATGTATCATTACCAATTTCAATGCATCCGCACATTCAAAGACAGTGTCTTATTCTCTTGATAGCCTCTGTTTTTCTTATAACACAACGCTATGACCTGACATTACTGCTGTTGTTTTATATATATATATATATATATATATATATATATATATATATATATATATAAAACCTGCCATTACTGGATTATTTGATATATATGCATATGCATATATATATATATATATATATATATATATATATATATATATATATATATATATTTATTTATTTATTTATTTATTTATATGGGTCCACTTAAGAATATTGACTTTCAAAATACCTAAACTCAAAATACTGAGACCAAAATCTCTAAAGTTCAAAATACTGAAAACTTTCCTAAACCATCACACAGTAACACATACAAAGATAACAAAACAAAACTAATATACATGGCATATCTACGGAATACACCTAATAAATAAATGTGGGAAATAGAATCATGGAATGTTAAAGGGCTCCAAAACAAGAAGAAAAGAAAACTATTCTTACACATTACATTAAAAACCACAGCCAGCCTCATACTAATACAAGAAACACACTTGACTGCAGAGCAATGGGCAGAAATTAGCAGAAAGAAATGGATAAGTCAAATTATAGCTTCAGAGGGGAAAACAAACAGTGCTGGGGCTGCCATAATAATTAAAAAACAGTTTAAGGAAAAAATACTTAAAACCAAAGCTGACAAGGAGGGAAGATGGTGTTATGTAACATTTAGTAGTCCTACTATACCAAAACATATAATGGTACTTAATGTTTACGCACCCTGTAATAACCAACAACACTTTTTTATGTCATTATACCCAACCTTAAACCAATTTAAAGATCACTAGCTGGTGATTGGAGGTGACTGGAACACATATCAAAACCCAGAAAAGGATAAATCTAATCTGACCAAATCACATAATAAACAAGCCACATTAGCCCTTAATGAACTCAAACAAGATTTCAAACTATATGACCCTTTTAAATATGGGAATAGTGGAGATAAAACAGGGAAATTCACATTCTATTCGCAATGCCACAAAATGTGGTCAAGGATAGACTTCTTCTTAATCTCTGACATATTCATTAACATGGACCTAACAATAACTATACATACCAGGTTCTTTTCAGATCACTCCAAAATCACACTGAACATTAACTGGGACAAAAAGATATATTTAGAGAATAGGGGTCATAATTGGTCATTAAACCCTAATTTACTTTCCAAAATGGATGTAATAAAAGAAACAGAAGCAATACTAAAAATAGCTCTTACAAATATCACTAACTCCCAAGTACCAACTGACATAGAATGGGCTGCAACCAAAGCACAAATTAGAGGACTGTTTATCAAAAAAACAGCATACTATAAAAAATACAACTGAAAGGGAAAATAGAGCATCTTGAAAAAGAACTAATAAATAACCCTAAGAACCCAACAGAAGCAGAACTTTTAAAACTGCAAAGGGATCTATATATGTTAGAAACCAGGAACCCATCTTTTTATGAAGCCAGAATGTTAGCCACTTACGCAGAAGAAGCTCAAATGCCATCTAGAGCTCTGGCCACAATTATCTCCCAACACAAAAATGCATCTATAATTAGTAGGGAGGCTTACCCCCCTCCCCCATAAAAAACAATGTTTTTCACTTTTTTTTTAAACTTTTACTTTGCATGGGGAGAGAATGCACAGGTTGTAATGCACTGTACAAAAAGTACCTACACACATGTTCTATACTGTTTCCTCTTTTCTTGGTTACCACTGTCATAAGACTAAGATCTGAGCTGCAATCTGAGATTGTATTATCAAAATATTATTATATCTCTTTTAGCCAGTGGGAAAGAAATGATCCCCTCTCTTCTCCCTTTCTAGACACAAGTGGATTTTCAAGATCTATAAGATAACTTGTTAACTCTTGATGAAAGCCTGGTGTTAGTCCAAAAAACTCCAGTAGCTGTATTGTAAAACCTGTGTTGGTCCAATAAAAAATAAATAAATTCAATTATGCATTACATTATCTTCTGTAAGGGAGACAGGAATGGCATTTTATTTTATTTTTGTTTTTTTTGTTTTTGTCTGCCTTTAGAAAAGGTGAGATAAATCTATTGTTGGCATTGTGAATGCTTTTCCTTAAGAGTGTGCCCTATGTCAGTAGACCACCAAAGGGTTTCTAAGTGTGCTTTCATGGAGTGAGAGATGAAATGTAACACGAGGCAGTATCGTGACATATGAGTTATTGGGTATATCATACTTGCCACCTGAAGTGCACTCCTAAAATGTATTTCTTAAACAGAATATTTATAGATGTCCTTAGAGTAGTCACTGCATGCATCTGGAGGTCCATCTCAATGTTTCAAGGTAACTAGCTCTTGTTGCATGTGAGTTGAGGAAAAGGTTATTATAGAGTCTAACTGCTGACAGGCTAGTAAGAGAAAGCTTACCATAGATAGGACACTAGGCTGTGAGAAGGATGATAATAATTGGCTACAGGACTTGTGAGAGGGCACAGGTCACTGTCCATCTGTGAAGAGGAATTTAGAGTGAGCTTTGTTCACTGTCACAGTGCTCATTGCTGACGGAAGGTCAAAGAGATTGCTTTAACCAAGAAGTGAGGTTGCTGGAAAGGGCTTCATCTGCAACATGAAAGAAGACAGTTTGTGAAAAGGGTTATATTCACTAATGTACAGGATAGGAGAAGTCTGAGTACTTTGCTTAACTCCAGTATGAAAGCTGGTTAGTCAGGCAAATCCGGGTGTTGTTCAGAAAGGTGAAACCATAGATGTCAGCAGCACTTACTGCAGATTTAGTTGAGAGGTAGACAGGAGGCTATGATCAGTATTGGGGTATGACAGAGTAGACAAGTAGGGGACTTTGTTTATCACTGGGATAGGTAAAACATCAAGCAATGGACTGCAATTATTCCCAGGATTAGGAGGGGGGTGAGTGATTCTTCACAGTGAACAAGGAGTCAAACTGTTTTTACAGTACATGGGTTTTGTCTCAAGCCTGTATATAATCTGTATAGTATGTCTTTATTATTTTTTACAGGAATAAATGTTTTGGTATTCATCTGTCATGGAATACTATTTGTACTTTTGAAGGTCCATGTCTATCATGGTTATTTAAGTAAGATGGGAATAGGAGTGAAGCCCCCTAGATGTGAGATGCACCACTTTTGATAGGGAGTAAACCTGATAAAAAAAATATTTCAGTGACATGGCTTTCAGTGGAAAGTACCAAATCCCATTTCATTTAGAAAACTAAAAGCAAATTGCATAAATGCATAAGGTGAAATTAACCTTTGTTGACAGAATGGCCAGCCACCTTAAAAAGAGCTAAGCCAAGTACTGAGAATGCCATTTCTCCTAACTTAAAACTGACTTGTGGTCTTATGAGGAAGAAATATACGTGCCTGAAAACAGAAAAAGGATTCTGGGAAAGGTGATGTGACTGATTTTAGTTGTAGTTCTGTCTTATGTGATGCAATGATGTCCTTACAATACAGTAACTGCTGATATTCTCTTTATATCAAACATGTCATAGTATAAGAACTTAAGAACCGTCAGATTATATATTTGTTGAACAGGTTAGTGCCTTAGCTATATTGTCTCCGAAGGAGTGAACAGTAGGGTAGTTTGGGAAAAAGGAAAAAGGATTATCAGCTAGTCCCACTGTTTTCGATTAGTAGGGAAGTGAAGGATCCTGTGGATAATATTAGAAATTGTTTATTACAGAAAACCTGTATTTTATCCCTTGAGCATGCCAAATAATGTAAGTAGGAAGGTATCCTTTTTGGGAATTCTTCTCTTTTAATATGAGTAAGAGATAAGGGGAATCCAGCTTGGAGAGGGTGAGTGGTTTGGCTTGCAGATTTTACATACCCTTTCCTCCTCAGATGGCACTTTGGCAGCCATCAGGAGTTACTGGGTGGGACATGTTATCACCCTTGCTTCATTGCATTAACAGCCTGGTATGAGGTGAGCAAGATGTCTCAGCAGAGCTCCCAAGAGTTTAGCTTCCTGCCTTAGCTCCTAATGATCTGTAGCATCTGATTGTTTTTTTTTTTTTTTTTTTGTCTACACACTAAGTTGTTTTAACTGTTTCTGCACTTTCTGAATTGCATTCAAGTTAAATACAGATTAACTATTTTTTGACTGCTTTCTGTTCTGCTTGTTGCACTTCTCTGCACTGTATTTAAGTAGCTAATGCTACCTAAATTATTGGCTGCTTTTGGTTTGAGTTTTTTTGCACTTCTGTGTATTGTAGCATAGACTAGATTCAGACCTGCGTAAACTAGTCTGTACAGACTAAGCACTAAAAACATGAAAACCTTTTGGAGAGGCCCCTCTGTACACTCGTGGCAGGAGAAGTACAGTTTGTACGAATTTGATTGATGGCTAGTGTAACAGGGTCCAATCTGAGCTTTTGGCATTGGTTACCTGGCTTGATTTTATTTGTTCTTGTTTAAAATAAAAACCCAGTGTCTGTGTGGGTCTCTGCTTGTCTCAGCACAGCTTCCAAGAGTTTGGGTTCCTACCACAGCTCCACAGAATGATCTGTAGCATTTGAGTTTTTTTTTTTGTCTACACACCGTCAGGTTTAACTGCTTCTGCACGTTCTGAACTACATTTAAGTTAAATATACCTTAACTAAATTTTTGGCTGCTTTCTGCTCTGCTTGCCACACTTCTGTGTACTGTATTTAAGTATCTACTGCTAACTAAATTATCAGCTGCTTTTGATTTGATTGTTTTTCATTTCTGTGCATTGTAGCATAGGATAGATTCACACCTGCTGAATCTAGTCTGACTGTACAGACTGAGCACTAAAATCAGGAAATCTTTTTTGAAGAGGCCCCTCTATACCCACATGGCAGAAGAAGTACAGTTTGAACAAATCTGATTGACAGTTACTGTAACAGGGCTCAGTCTGAGCTTTTCACACTGGTTAACTGGCTTAATTTTGTTTGTTCTTGCTTGCTGCGTGTAGTGCACCACCATGTACTACTGTGTAATTGTAGTTACTGTTGGTGGTAATAGAAGCAAAGCTTCTGCTCACTAATTTTTCCTTATTTGTGGTTTATACTCAAATGGAGGTTTTTGTGGTTGTGCTTCTCTGTTCGGTCTACTGACCAGCACAGTCTCTGAGGTACCTAGACTAGCTGTTCTCATCAGTGCTAGTAGTCTACTCTCTCACAAGCATCTCCAATTAGTCATTTCTAGTCAATCCCTGTTACTGACCCCACTTTTTACTTAGCACTTTGAAAGGACAATTTCCCACCATTTCTTCTGTCAATCTGGTCAATTTAGGCATTTTAAGGAAATGTAGCAGTTGTCTTATGTACGCTGTCAACTCACTTCTTTTAAGACACTCTACTTCAACATGTGAGAGGTGCATCTATGCAAAAAAACGCACTCGCCAGTCAGTATATCTGACTCAGCAGGTTGTCAGCACTCACATCTCATCACCTTCACCAACCACACAAACAACACATAGCTCCACATATGCGGAGGTCCTTTCTAAAAAGCTACCCAAAGCACAGAGACCTTCCAACACAAGCACACCAGACATAGCTCACATGCAGATAAGCACAGTACACATAAAAGCACACACACCAATGTCTCACCAAATAAGCCATTAAGAGTAACACAAAACCACATGTCCTAGTCATAGGGAACTTTATCGTGAGACACATTGATGTGCCACTCACTAGGTTGGATAAGGTGAAGGTTACAGTTAGCTGTCTGTCTGGTTCCAGAATCCAAAACATCACACACACACTCAGGTTTTTCACCAACAAGTACTCTTATGACTCTGTCATAGTCCTTGTTGGTGTGAACAACATGAAACATACCTGTCTGGACTATATGAAGATAGACATGACTGAGCTCTCTGGTTATTTGTCCCAGGCAGGTATGTCTCTAGCCTTAAGCAGCATACTACCCTCACCTAGAATGATGCCACAATACAAACAAAAGATGGTTTATTTCATCAATTGCCTTAGCTTCTGGTGTCACTCCAAGGGGATCCAGTTCCTGTCAGCCTGTGATGTTATTGTTGATATATCTCGATGGTTTGCCAGAGATGGTCTTCACCTGTTACCTCTGGGATTTCAGTTACTGGTAAAGGCTGTTGCCTCCCCCATAGTGTCTTTTTTATGCAATGTCACAAGAACAAAATATCAAATGTAAATTCCTTCTCAAAAACCAACATCAGGGTCATGCTGCTAAATGCTTGGAGTCTAAACTTAAAACTGCACTCACTAGAAGCCACTCACTGGACGCTGTCCTCACCTTGGAGGATGCTGATGTCTGTGCAGTCACAGAGACCTGGTTCAAGGCTTTGGAAAGCACCCCAGCCATACTGATTTATAATGCCTTCCACTTGTTTAGGTCATCAGTCGAAAGCGGGAAAACTAAAGGAAGAGGTGTAGCAATTTTTATCAAAGACAAATACACCTCAAGATTGGTAAGACTGAATGAGTCCCTTGAACAACTCCAAATACAACTTACCACAGGCAAGTCCCTGTCCAATTTAATGCCAGTTATAGGACCCCCTCCATGAAACAGGACACCCACAATGCCTACCTGGACCTACTGGAGTCACTCCATATACCACCAAACACCCTGGTATTGGGGGATTTCAACTACCCATCAACAAACTGGTCTAACTATACCTGTACCAACACACTCACCCAGAGATTTTTTAACTTTGCAAACTCAAATGCCCTGGACCAGTTAATTGACATCCCCACAAAGGAGTTCAAACATTCTGGATCTGGTGCTTACAAACATGAGTGATCATTGCACCACCCCAAGTGTACAGTCCTTCCTGTGACATCTGACCACAGGTCAGTCACATTAGAAATAACAATCATGTCTGACCCACCCCCAGCTGAAACAAGGCTAAGAAAGACAGCATTAGTAGTTTCATAGCTCCTGCCCTACTGATGGCAAAGATACCTATGATGGGATTTACAACAAAGCCTTGTATAAACATCTACACAACTACATTGACTCAGCTGTACCCAACAGAATCAAAGTGAGTTCCTCATGAAAGAACAAACCTGCTTGGTTGACATCTGCCATAAACAGGCTATATAACAGAAGAAAGAAACTGTTGTCTAAAAACAGTAAATGATGGTCCCCTAACTCAAAGGACTCCCTCCTCAGCTTAAAATAAGCAAATAAGATACCTAGTAAAGAAATCTAAAGCTGACTACCAATATAAATTGGCCACCCTAGCTAAGGGTAACCAAAAAGCAGCCTTTGGCTATGTCCGCAACTTCAAAGGAAAATTCCCATATTTGTGAAGAACTTGTAAATGGCACAGCATATACTGAACCTGGGGATATTGAAAACCTGCTGGTGGATAGGTTCAATGAGAACTTCTGCCCCTTGTCTCTGCCTCATATATCACAAGACACCCCCCCCCCCGTAATCTCTAAGTAACAGGTCCTTAATGCCCTTTCCAAGGCGTAAAACACAGCCTCTGTGGGACCAGACAACATCCCTGGCCACATTCTAAATAGTTTAAATCAGGAGCTAGCTGCATCTCTGGGTACCCTGTTCAATCACAACCTAAGCACTTGGTATGTCCCTAAAGACTGGAAAACCTTTACTGTCATCCCCCTACACAAGGGGGGTTCCTCCAATGACCTCGGAAAGTATAGACCCACAAGTCTGACCAGCCTCATATGCAAGGCCAAGGAGAGAATCATCGTGGAACTTATCAACAAAGATATAGGCAACCTCCAAACATTAGACCCATTCTAGTTTGGCTTCATCAAAGGGAGATTGTGTCTATTGAACTTGGTGGACTTCTTTGAAACAGTCACCAAAGGCTTGGATGAGGGTAAAACTGTGCATACAGCCTATTTGGACTTAGCAAAGGCCTTTGGTACTATTCTCCTCTTAGGTATCATTGACAAACTTACCCTACTAAATGTAAACCAGTATATCATTAGGTGGGTTGCAAATTGGCTCATGGATAGAACACACACAGTTAAAATAGGAGACTCAACATCCACCAACAGACCAGTAACTAGTGAAGTTTAAGATGGCTTGGTGCTGGGGCTCCTATTGATTGGAATATACTTTTCAGAAGTACAGGTGAGACAAAGGCTGTATGGCTGACAAAGTCTGCAGATGACTGCAAGCTGGACATGGTCATAGAATTCCCTAGTGACAGTGACACCCTTCAGGAGGGTCTTACACAAACCAGTGATTGGAGCCAAAGTCATGTGCTCACAAGTTAAATGCAAAAAAGTGTATCATCATCCCCTATGACAAGTGTGACCTCCCGGCAAAGTATCACATTAACAACAATACCTTAAGTACCCAATCCATGGGGAGGGATCTGGGCACACAGGATAACAACAACCTCTCCTTTGACTACATGTTTCCTCAGTGGCAAGGAGAGCCATCTTATTAGTAAAGGAACTGCCTCCAGGAAAAAGGAGGTTATAACCCTCCTGTATTCTTCTCTTATCAGACCAATAATAGAATATAATGCCACCTTTAGTATGTACCTCACCAGGCACCTTGTGAAATTGGAGAGACCTCAGTGGTGCCTTACAAAGTGAATTCAAGGTGTTCAACGCATGCCTTATGCTGATAGACTAAAATGACTGTCTCTGAAATCTGGGTCAGGCAGGCTACTCAGAGGAGATCTCTGCCTCACTTGTAGGGCAACCTCAGATCTTGCCTTGGTGGAAATGCTGCACATTAGCAAGTCAAATGGCACTCATTGTACTCACTCAAGTGACCTTAACATGAAAAGTGACATCAACAGGACTTGCTGGAGAGACAGTTTTATCTCCCAAAGACTTCCCCCTACTCTGGAATAAGCTGCCAGTCCAAGTGAAACACAGCCCATCTTTGACCCTATTTAAGTGCAATCTGGATGATTGGATGGGAAACCATAAATTCACCCCAGGGGTCTCACCAGCATCCCTTCTAGACAGGGGCAGCAGATGTTGAGTTAGGTCTGCTAATAGCATCATTACAAGAGGGATATGGGGTAAAAACGTGGCTAGGCTTGTACAGGCCTCCAGGCCATTAGCCTAGTAACTTCCTATGATCCTATGACCCTATGCATTCATTACATCATGGCTTACTGAAGGGCATATAGTGTTGATGGGTGATTTTAACTGTATCACATCAGTACAGAACACTTTTTCTCTAAAATGCAGATGTCTCTTTCTCTCTTATTCAGGCATCTCAATCTGTATATGATGCAACTCTGGTAGATATGGATGCCTTATCTGTTTCCGTGCTTACACAGGTTATTCATTTCTGTGCCACCTGCCTTAAATCTTCTCAGATTAGCAGCTTGTGCCTCTCCAATCCAATGGCTGATGCTGTAGCTTCACTTTTTGGGGGACCCAGTTCCTCTCACAGATAATCTCTTGGCATTGAGATTATCTGGTTGATCATTTCTCCTGCTAAGTTTGCTACAGCTGTCTAATTTTAAAGTTTATGGATAACTACATCAGGAATTGTTATCCCTACCTCAAGATTCTGCTGTTTCACTACATGTATTGTAGGATAGCTTGAAATGTTATACCCACTGCAGACTGCATAACTGGACATAGAATAGTTGTATAAAATCCTACCATAACCATAGATGTCCTTCTTTTCCACATTAAAACATTCTTACTGTGGGATCATCCACCTCAGGTGACCTAAACATTGGCTCCTATGCAAAAGCTCAAACCTGGTTGCTGCTAGTGTGTGGGATGTCACATGCAGGGCCATAAACCAGGGACCTTAAATGTGATGTCTGCTCACACAGACCTCAGAACTGACTGCCCAGTTGGACAATACTTTAGGTAGCGCCCAATGATGCCCTCTAGACAGGTGAAGTGTAATGTAGGGGATAGGAGGGAGGGAAGGAATACTGCAACATGGAAGAGAAGGACATCTATGGTTATGATAAGATTTTACACAACTATTCTATGTCCGTCTATTCTCATGTTGCAGTATTCTTACTGTGGGAGAGTGCCACAGCTTAAGAAGGAGACATGGTGGAGGAAGAAGTAGCAGATTCCAGGAATCCCTGCAGGATTGCCCTTACAAATCATGCTCTGGCTCTGGAAATATGGTCCAGTTTGTAATGTTTGGTGATGATATGTATGGAGGACCAGGTGGCTATCTCAAGGATGGAAGTTGTGTCCAGGCCTTTGAGGAAGGCCCCAAAAGAAGCTACTGCCTTGCCAAGGGACCTGTGATGGAATGACACAGAGAACTGATTAGACTTTCTAATGGCCTTAGTTTTGTCCAAATAGAACCTTAGTTGTCTGTGGACATCAAGGGAGTAGAATATTCTCTCAATGTCATTTTTAGGAAAAGGAAAGTAGGTGGGTAAGTGAATAGACTGATTTAGTGACAGCTCATTGACCACTTTTGGCATGAAGTTAGGGGTTGGTGTGCAGAGTTACCCTGTCCTTATGGAAGACAGTGTTGGGTGGAGATGCCATAAGTGCCTGTAATTCTGAAACTCTTCTGGCTGAGGTAAGGGCTAGCAGTAGGATTGTTTTTCATATGCACATCTGTAGGGAGGCAGAGCTGGCTGGCTTGAATGGGACAAGTGTAAGTTTTTCTAGGACATAGTTTAGGTTCCAAAGTGGCGGTATAGGCTTCTTTGGTGGCCTAATGTGCAGGACCCCTTTTAAGAATAGTTTATCATCTAATCTGGAGAGTAGAGGACGGTCCAGAGGTAAGCAGGCAGAGATAACAGATAATTGAACCTTCACTGAAGAATATGAAAGTTCCAATTTTATGAGCTCACACACATAGGCTAAGACTAGAAGAACATCCACTTGAAAGAAGAGTCCCTACACCTTTGGAGATACCATTTGGAGAACCTTTCCCATTTGGAAACATAGGACTTCCTGCTATTGGGTTTCCTGGCCTCCAGCAGGATAGATAGCATGTCTTCAGTGTAGTGGTGTCTGAAGGGAATTAAAAGTTTATCAACCAGAGGGTTAAGCAAAGCATCTCCAGGTGTGGTTAGAGGAGAGATCTCTTTTGTTGTGTGAGCAGGTCCACCTTGTGAGGCAACTTGTGGTGATTGCCCTTGGCAAGAGATTGAAGAAGGGGGAACCAATACTGCCTTGGCCAACTGAGAGCCACCAGCAAGATTTTTGCCATGTCCCTCCTGATTTTTAGGAGAACTTCCTAAATGAGTGGGAAGGGAGGAAAAGCATACAGAAATAGTCCCTTCCACGAGATGGTGAAGGCGCCCACTCTCCAAGTTAGTGGGGAAGGGTCCTTGGCACAGAAAATGTTCAATTGTCTGTTCTGGGGGAGGCAAATAAATCTATTTGAGGTGTGCCCCACTGATGGACAATGTCTAGGGATATATCTCTGTGCAACATCCACTTGTGATGCAGAGAGAATGATCTGCTGAGAGCATCCATCTGATGGTTGTCCTGGGATGGAATATAGACTGCCTGCAGTGAAATGTTGTTCCGAGTGGCTAATTCCCATGCTTGTATTGCTAGCCTGCAGAGCAGGTAAGACCTCGTTCCCCCCTGTTTGTTGATGTACCACATTACAATGGTGTTGTCTGTGAAGATTTGTAGGCAGGGGTGGCCCGTGCTATTGGACTGCTGGACTGCAGCCCCCCCCCCAGCTGTAAAAAATAAAATAAAAGAAAGAAAATAAAGATAAAAAAGAAAAAGAAAAAAATGCAGAGACTTTTGCGCATGCGCACTAGTCCGGACTGCTGCTGAGACAGTCTGGAGCATGCACAGACTGTCTCAGCAGCAGTCCAGATTAGGAAACACTTCAGAATAGACATCCCAGAAGTCTATACAGTTGTAACTGCATAGACTGTTGCAGGAAATGGATCAAAGTCGGACTGCAACGTCAGCAGGCTGGAGTCTCGGGAGAAGAACATCTCACGTGGTGGATTTTGATTGTCCAACGGACAGAGATGCGCGGACAGGTATGGATTTAATGGCAAAAAGGGATCACTACAGGTAAGGTGTGTGTGTGTGTGTGTGTGTGTGTGTGTGTGTGTGTGTGAAATGCCCCAGTTACTATATAATGGTGGCTAGAACAAGCTCATGGTGGTGTGGTAGGGAATACCTCAGGCTTGAACCCTGCACCTTGTATGCAGGTATTAAGGACCTGAATTCCCTACCCACCACCATTTGTAAAAAAATTGCATATTTTTGCCTCATATTTGATCTGATCTGTTCCTCATAATATCTGTGGTTTCTAAATGCTGCAATGCTTGATTTTTGATGGTGCAGTGGTAGCATTGTTGTCTCACAGCTGTAGGTTCTCAGGTTTGATTCTTGGCTGGGGTGCCTTCTGTATGGGGTCTGCATCTTCTCCCTGTGTTTGTGTGGGTTTGCTTTTGTGTCCTCCCATGTTACAAAGACATGTCTGCATTATTTCTTCCTGGGCCTCTGCTGAAAATTGTTTTTTTGTTCCAAGTCAGACTGTCCTGATTAACAAATGTTAAATAAAATTGACAGGCATTTGAATTTCAGACTTCAGGTTTCCTAATGTTTAATTCCTTACATATTTGATGGTGCAGTGGTAGCATTGTTATCTCACAGCTATAGGTTTTCTGGTTTGATTCTTGGCTGGGGTGCCTTCTGTGTGGAGTCTGCATTTCATCCCTGTGTTTGCGTGGATTTGCACTGGTGTCCTGCCATTTTACAAAGACATGTGTCTGCAGTATTTCTCCCTGGGCCTCTGCTGAAAATTGTTTTTGTTCCATCATAAGTAAAATTGACAGGCATTTGAATTTCAGACTTCATATTCTTCAGAAAATACATAATAACACAACCTTTTATTCTAGCAATTTTCTAAGTTTATAAAATGAATATTTGAAATTTGTCCTTATTTTTGGGACTGTATTACCCCATTATTGGCTTTGTCCAGGTTTTTTGTGCTAAGGTTGACAGCAATGGCAAGAACTAAATTCACTGAATATGTTTGAGGGCTGTATTCCCTCATTACTGGGTTTGTCCAGGTGTTTTGTGCTAAGAGGTTGACAGCTATGGTGAGAACTGAATTCATTAAATGATAGCCATTTAAGTTTCAGTCTTCCTGTCTTTCACAAAGCTACTGATTTAGCGTAGTGGTATGTTGCTCTGACTCTTTTGCACAGGGACCTTGGCAGTAAAATGTATGGTGGTAACACAGCATTTTTCTGTCACAAAGCAGCTGATTTGGCATAGTGGTATGTTGCTCTGACTCTTTTGCACAGGGACCTTGGCAGTAAAATGTATGGTGGTAACACAGCATTTTATTCTAGCAACTTTCCAAGATTATACAAGCAATGTTTAATGTGTCCCTGGTTTTTGGGCTTTTGACCCACCCCCACCAATAAATTTGGCTTTTTCCAGATTTCTTGTGCTGCGAAGTTGAGATGCATTTCAGTATTGAGTAGATTTTACAAGGAGCTGAGAGCTGCAGGGGAAGAGAAGTTTAGTGCTGCTTATGCTAAGTCAGCTTGCATTGTTAATAGCACAACAGGTTGTGTACTTGCTTTTGATGCAGAAGGTTGTTGGTTCTACTCCCACAAGGGGTAGATGCTACCGTACTGAAAAAGTTAAGATACTAACAATGAGCCTGTTATCAGTTTGCCATCCATTTCCTATTGCAATATTACTAGCTTATCATACTTCTTCAGAGATTGTGCATATTTACTGATAATGGTGGACTGTAGAATTGTGCATGTTTACTGATAATGGTGGACTATAGAAGTTTGAGTGGACTTTTATGATGGAAATATTCTGAACTGGGCAGTTTTGTCATTATGGGTGCATGCATTTTGTTTCATTGTTTACTGGAAAGATGTTCTGAATTGGGCAGTTTTGTCATTATTGGTGCATGCGTTTTGTTTCATTGTTTACTGGAAAAATGTTCAAAACAATAGAAAGGTGTATCAAAGAGCACATGTATGTTTCATATGCAAGGGGACTATGATTTGAAAACAGCCCAGAATTAATCTTTATCTGCCACTGGTAAAATGCATTTTCTTTGAATGTGGGTTTCAATGCTGTTTCAATAAATGTGAGTTTCAAGGGCAGAGAAGTTTTAATGCTAAGTTTGTTTAGCAGATGTCTTAGTGTTTGTGCTGTAAAACACAAAATAAAACTTTCAAATGAAGTCCAAATCATCATAGAAGTAAATCAGTATGCACATTAGTGTTTATGGTAAATGGAGTGAAATAGCCAAGTAATGGATCATTGGAATGGCTGCAGGGGGAGGCTCCTTTCGACCATGATTTTGTGAGGGAGAAGGGTGGCAAACTTAAAGACAGCCCCAGCTGAACTATACCTTCCAACTGTCCAGATTTTCAAAGAATGAATAGATTTTTGCTTCTTATTTTTGGTTTGTTCCTCATAACATTTGTGGTTTGTCTGGCAAATAATTTAGGAATTAAGTCACTAAATAATGACACACTGAGTTTCAGACTTCATAACCTTCAGAAAAATGCATGCTAAAGTAAGACCTGTTGTTCTGTTAACTGTCTCAATTTATACAAAAGCAATTTTTAGTACTATTTATATGTTCCCCCAATATATTTGGCCTTGTCCAGATTTATTGCATTAACAGGTTGAGAGGTATATCCAAATAAATTGCTTTATAGAATTAGACATAGCCAAACCTCTCAACTGTCCCTGATTTTGGCTCAAAATGTTGCTTTCCCCCCTAATAATCCCTCCACATAATAGCAGTTTTGGAAGAAAATATGGAGAGTTTACAATTAAGAAATATAACTGTAATAATCAGAGTTATAGATGACTTTTATTTCAGAAATGCATGTAGATTCTTTTATTTTGTCAGCTGCTCAACTTAGCAATACTAATATTAAAGTGTCCCTTCTTTGACAGGTTCCCAGCTGTATTGTGTGGCTATTTTATATTTTTACATCACAGTTGTGGTCCATTTTTCATAAAATTGTGTTTTTTTTGTCAAATTAGTGACAAATTATTAAAGACTGAAGTTAGAAAATAATGACAGACATTTGAGTTTCAGATTTCATACCATTCAAAAAATTCATACTAATGCAAGACCTATTCTATTATCTTTCTAAGTTTATAAGAGCACTATTTAAAAATTGTCCTTATTTTTGGGCCTTTGTCCCACTTCTATGTATGGCTTTGTCCAGATTTCTTGCTCTGAGGTTGAGAGGTATGACAAATGTGTCAGGGCCATCACAGTCTGCCAGAGACATTTCAAATTGTGACATACTTGTTGCACCCTACTCCCCCATGTAGTGACTCTGGATGTGTCGAAGCAAGGCAAGGAGTAGTTATGCAGTGTAAATGTGCAGAATATCCCCCCCCCATCCAAGGTAGACACAAGTACTAGAGTGGCTTTTCATCTGGCCTTGATTTTTGCAGAATGGTCTGGTTTTGGTCATATTTTTTGTACTGATGATTTATGCTTATTACTCAAAGTGCCTGTTGCTCTGTGTTTAAGTAGCAATACTTTAATGACCATCAGGTAAGCTTGGCTGAGATCGTAAGATGCAAGTAAGCTTTAATAAGCCTACTGTTAAAGAATTGCCAACATTGAAAGCCTTTCTGTTGTTGCCATGTAGCGAATACTTAACTAGATAATGTATAAGCCTTGGGTATTGAAATGCATATGACAGTATTTGTTATAAAGGACAGGATTACATTATTTTAAGAAGTTCATTATACTTGGAGACTTCCAGTCATCTCTGCAGGCTTTACCCGTAAACTAAACAGAATGCCAATCGTGTGGTCCATAACCTGTACATTAATCCTTTTAAGCAATGTATCTTGAGCTTATTTCTTGTTTGCTTTTCATTTTTTACTTTGAACATGTTTTCCCCATGAAACAAATAGATAGTTGTCAGGCAGCAGGTCTTTTTTTGGATAAGAAACATTTTTACAAGTGGGGGCATCAGAGATTTCTACTTTCAGCATGTTACTTGGTACTTTAATAAAGCTGAATATAAATTATAATTAGAACTGCAGTGCAAGAAGTGGTTTGAGATGAGTGCTGCTTGTTTTTCTTATACTTGATTTTGACTGGCATTCCATTAATGTATTTAAAAAGTAATTTATTTTTTCATGCCTCACAACCTTTTTGTTTCCATCTAGATATTAAGTAAGCTGTCATGCAGCCAATGCATTGAAATATTTTTATTCTTCTACACTTCATTTTGTCTTGATTGTACTCTCATAATGACGGTTTGGCACCCAGGGCAGTGTATTTAGTTAGTTTTTGTGGTTTTTAGCATAGCTCCTCCCTGTTCTAGTTGGCCACACCCCTTCCCATTGACTCCACCCATTCAGCTGTCTCCTGCAACCCCCCTTTTGATTTGAAGTCACCAGCTGCCACTGTTTGTAGGGGGCCTGGTTGCATGAGAGGGAGAAAGGATGGCAGGACTAGGTGGACTGCAGTCATCTCCCTTACATTGATGTGCTTTCTGTATAGGGATGGCTCCCATTGCACCTTGAGGCCATTCATGGTTCCTCCCCAGCCTAGATCTGAAGCATCTGTGTGCATTAGTTGTTAGTTGTGCTGGCGTGGTGGGTTGTAGGGGTAGGCCTGGATTTTGTTGTACCTGCTCAATCCACCACTTCAATTCTGTTTTTAGGCATGGAAGGAAGGGTATCTGAAAGTCCAGTGGGTGGCTGTGCTGTGACCACACATTCTTCAGGTGCCACTGTAACTTCCTCATGTGCAGCCTGGCTAGTGGCAGCATAGGAATTGTGGCTGCCATAAGGCCTAGGAGGTGCATGAATTGCCTGGCTGACAGGAAGTTGACCAGGAGAAGGTCCTGGAAGTGGCTGACAAGGGAGGTTACCTTGTCCTGAGGGAGGAAAGCCTTCATCAGGTCGGTCCTTATCCTGCATCCCAGGAAGGTTTTGTCATGTGCTGGTGTGAGGGATGATTTTTTTCAGGTTAGGTGTGAATCCCAGCCTCTGGAGCAGTGAAATGGAGAAGAACATATGATTTCTGAGGGTGTCTTCTCCTTCTGCAAGAATGAGGATGTTGTCTAGGTAGGGGTAGATTTGAATGCCATTGGTCCTGCAGTAGGCTACTGCTGGGGCTAGGTACTTTGTGAGGACTCTTGGTGCAATGTATAAAACAAAAGGCAAGTCAGTAAATTAAAAGTGTGAACAGGGTCCAGCAAAGCATAGATACTTCCTGTGGTTTGGGTGGATAGGTATGTGGAGGTAAGCCTCCTTCAAGTCCAAAGTGGCCATGAAAGCCTTGGGTGGCAATAGTGGAAGAAGGTTTTGAGGGACAGCATTCTGAAAGAAGGCACCTTTAGAAAAAGGCAAGCGTTGAAGGTGTTGTGTAATAGGAATGATTTGGTAGCAAAGCCCTCAGATAAGGGCAACAAAATATAATCATGAAAGTCTTATAATATTGCAGAATGTGTATGGAAGACTTAGAGAACACTGAAGTGTATATAAAATGTGACAGAAAAGAATATGAACAAGCAATGCTGACTTATGAACAAATGCTAGATAGAAGTGTTAGGTTGGGATACTTTACAGAGAAGGATGTAAAGGAAAGATTATTCAACAGGAACAGTGAGAAAGCTGTTTTCTTCTGTTTACCAAAAGTTCATAAGAGGTTAGAGAACCCCCCGACAGACCCATAATATCTGCATGTAACACATTAGTTTAGTATTACATAAAATCATGATGCTTTATACACAAAAAACGTCAGCCTATGTACAGGATAGCTTTAATTTTTTGGCTAAAATCTCTCCAATGATATGGAATAAGGATAAATATTGTATGGTTTTAGATGTTAAAAGCTTATATACCAGCATTAAGCATGAGGATGGTATAAAGGCCATTAGGTATTTCCTAGGAGACAGTCCTTTCTCTCATTTTGTTTCTGATTTGGTAGATTTTTGCTTAAAAAATAATTTATTTTGACAATGAATTATATAGACAAAAACAAGGTACAGCAATGGGGGAAGATTTTGCCCCCATGTATGCAAATTTGTTTGTCTTTTTTTGAAATTTCTTTTTTATTTAAGTTAAATTTTATGCAAAAATATGTGAATTTTTATTTTTGTTGCATAGATGATTTGATTTTTGTATGTGAAAGTGGTTGGGAGGAAGTAGAGAATTCTGTGAAATAATTACATACAAATCCATTTGGTTTGGCTTTTGATGGCCTATAGAAGGGTAATAGAGTTATATATTTAGATCTTATATTAGAAGGAAATAGTGAAGGAAAAATTGTTACAAATATACACAGAAAATTTATAGATGGAAGCCAATATCTGTGGGCCACCAGTTGCCATCCACCTCATGTTCTAAAAGCTTTACCATATGGTGAGATGTTACATATTTCTAAGTTGTGTAATGATAAAACTTTACTGATACAAGAGGTGAATGAAACCATTAAGATGTTTAAACCAAGAGGTTATAACATTGGTGATATACAGGAAGCTCAAAACAGAGTTTAAAATTAAATGGAAGGGCTAAGGTATAATGGGGGAGTACAAGATCAACTTTTTTGACTAAGGTTAACAAAGGAGAGAACAAAGCAGTAAATGCTGTATATTTTGTACCAGGTTATAATATTAAAAGTGGGGAAATAAAAAAGTAATAGAACATTATTGGAAGTATTTAATACAGGATACGTTTTTGGCGAGTATCTTTCCACATAAGCCTTCTTTTTCTTATACAAGGGGTAGAAATCTTAGAGAAAAGGTTGTTCATGGTATGTTTACCATGCCAGCCTTGGGACTAGTTATGGTTCCATCTATAAAGGGTATGGTGAAATGTGGCAGGTGCGATATATGCACCCACATTGTAATTATTTTCCATAAAATAAATGGTATAAGATTTGACTCTAGGGGTACATTCTCTTGTAAAAGTAAGGGAGTTATATATGCTCTGAAATGTCCTTGTCACCTATATTATATAGGTGAAACAAAAAGAGAGTTCCCAATAAGATTTATGGAACATCTAAGAGACATAAACAAACTGTAGAGAAGATGAAATGATTGCTATGCACTTCAAAGCTTTTCATGAAAGTAATGCTGATTTATTACAATGTACAATTTTAGAACAAATTGAATGCATGGATGGTACAGATGAGTTATTGAAACAAAAATTATTGAATAAAGAAAGTATTTATATTTTAAAGTATAATACATTGATTCCTAAAGGCTTAAATAATGAAATGATGCTTTAAAAGTTGATTGTTTAATTAATTGATGTGATTATTGAGGTGGTAATCCTCTGAGCACAGAAGAAGTTATCAGGGACCTGGGGACCCAGGTTGACAGTAGCCTGTCATTCGACACCCATGTAGCTAAAGTAGTTAGGAAGACCTTCTACATTGCCCACCTTATCATGAAGGGATTCACATCTAGATCAAGGGAGGTCATAGTCTCCCTATACTCATCACTCATCAGACCAATGATTGAGTACAATGCCCCATTCGGAATGTATCTGACCCGACACTTGCAGCAGCTGGAGAGGCCACAAAAGTTCCTCACCAAAAGGATAAAGGGTCTCAAAAATCTGTCCTATGCTGCCCGACTGAAAGAACTCCAGCTCTATTCAGTCGCTTACCGCTTGCTCAGAGGTGACCTTTGCCTGACATACAAGGCCATGTCTAACCCAGATTTGATGAATATGCTTCACCTCAAAAAATCTAGATCCATCAGAGCCACAAGGGCGGGAGACTTAAACCTCGACACGGCTATTAATAGGACGTGCTGGAGGGATAGATTCATCACCCAAAGACTCCCTATGCTGTGGAACAAAATCCCGGTATATGTGAGGCAGAGCACCTCGCTGGCCTTGTTCAAGAGAAATCTTGACCAATGGATGGGAGAGCAGATATACTCCAGGGATTACCTCAGTGTCACTGCACAGCAAAATAATGGGTATAGTTCCCCATACAAAAGGGGTGGCGTAAGCCACAAAACTATGGGCTAGGCTTATAAATGCCCTTGGGCAGATAGCCTAGTATGAACCTATGAACCTATGAACCTATTAGAAATGTAATATATAAGGAGTGTCTTTTTGTAACTTTTTTATTCCATGAAGGTGGTTACACTGAGGCGCTAGAAGAATAAATTGTTTTTTTTGGTACATGGTCTCTTTTATTTTTTATGAGAATAACATTTGGTATTCTGTTGTAGTTTTGGGACTGTGTAAGTGTTATCATCACATTTAAAAAGAGGTTTAGGAAGGATAGATCCAGGATGAGCCTCCAAGGGCTGTCCTTTTTTGGCACCAGGAATAACCTGGACTAGAATCCTTTTCCTTCTTGGCCTGGGGGGATGGGTTCTATGGTCCCCTGTGTGAGAAGCTCTTGGATAATCTGAAAGATTAGGTATAGCTGGTTCTTGGGAGGGAAGGGGATGCTTAATGAAATGGGTTTTTCCTGCCAAGACATGAAGTATCCTTTTTCCACTATTGCCAGGACCCAGCAGTCTGAAGTGACTTCTTTCCAGAGGAGAAGACAGTGAGAGAGGTGGGATGAGTGGAGAGGGTGGCTGTGGCAGTCATGCGTTATTATTCCTGTCCTAAAAGGGCTGCCTGTTGGGGGCTGTAAATGGGCTGCCCTTGGGGATGTTGTTTGTCTGGAGGTGGAAGAGGTGGATGGGGTGGGGGGTCTCCTGACAAATTAGGTCTTTGTAGGATAATTCCTACAAAATTTTGGTACTGGAGAGACCAGTAAGTGTTTCAGGTCCTGGAGTTCCTTACTCTTCTCCTGTAGACTTTTAAACAGATCAGCAGACTGTTTGCCAAATAGGAATTTATTGTCCAGGGGTGCATCTAAAATCTTGGTCTTAAAGTCTTCAGGCAGGGGCTGTAGTCAAAGCCATGAATATCTGCGTAAAACAGAGGCTGATGCTGCAGATCTTGCAGAGGCTTCATCTGAATCACAGCTGCACTTTATTGAGTGTCTGGCTATCTGAGATGCCAGGGACATCTTGGATGCTAGTTGTGACTTGTCTGGGTAGTTAGGTAAGGAGGAAGTCCGTGAAACCAAATCTAGGGAATATTTGACCATTTGGGTCTGGTAATTAATTGCCCTAAAGGCTGGAAGAGGTATAGTATATCTTTTCCCCAGCCTGTCCATTACCTTACTATCCTTGTCTGAAGGCAAAAGTTAGGAGGAAGGAATGAGTCTGGACTGCTTGTCAGGGGCAACTGCTATAACTGCAGGGTCTGCCAAAGTGGGGTTTACAAGAAGTTTGTGCTCATCAGGGACCTTATAAAAACAGTCAGGACTCTTGGGAGTAGGAGGTTGAGAATCAGGAGTCTTTGAGGCTGATGCAAAGGCATCCAGGTATGCTGGAATCACAGGAAGGATAGCTGATGGGGAAGGTGATTCCACCTGGAGCAACTCAAAATACCTTTTTTGGAGTTCTGTCATTTGATCTGTATCCCATTTAAAGTACTCCCTCATTTTAGTAATAGTTTCTCCAAATGTAATGTCCTCAGGTGGAAGTCTCCCTCAATGGAGTCCTCATCTGGGGAGTAATAGTCCAAGGGAGTAGTTATTTAAGAGGAGTAGGTAACTGACTCATCAGAGAAGGAGGATGAGGCTTCTTTCTCCTGAGGAAAGGTAGGAAGAACAGACACAGCTGAGGCTAGCCTGGGGCTTAGGACAGGCAATGTGGCTGCTGTGGATGCTGATGGCCTCAGGGCCATGAAGCCCTGAAGCAAGGACTGGGAAAAGGATTGCCAGTTAGGTTGTTCCACAGAAGGAGCAGATAAATGTTTAGTCTTCTGTTTCTTTTTTAAAGGAGTTGATTTGGTAGATGCTGAGGGATTACTTTCAGGGATCTGGCTTGTGGGCGAGATTTCATATTCCTGAATAGTGGATGGGTGTCCAGTGGAGCCTTATTCCCCCTCAAACTCGGCAGTAGCTGATGTCAGAATAACCTCCAAGGACGTGCCTACCTGTACATCAGAAGTGGCTTCCTTGAGGGTAGTCGCTGAAGGTACCAGTTCTAGTGGACATTCCTCAACCCCTACATTGGCAGTTGGCAGGGCATCTGACAACAGAGGAGCAGAAGTGGTAGGTCTTAAAACTTTGGCCTACTTTTTAGGTGGCTGCACCTTGACTGCTGACTCTGGATCCATTCGTAAGGCTAGTCTTTTTAACCTCTGGTTCTCTAGGTATACATTTAGGGCTGCCAGATGACTGCAGAGAGTTTTGGGAATGAACGACTGGCAGATGCTACAGGTAGTGTTCCTGGCCTAAACAGAACAAACAGAGTTTGTGGGAATCTTTGTGACATCCGCACCTGCATTTCCGCTTCCTAGTGGACATTGGCTAAGAAAACGAGCAACAACCAAAGCTTAAGCAAAGATAATAAAGGTTTGCCAATGGGGTACTTATCTTTAGATGTCTTGAAGACAGCAGAGTGAAGCGATGGATCTGACGTTTAACTGCATCAGTGATGTTCTGAGGTCTATGTGTGCAGACATCACATTTAAGGCCCCTGGTTTATGGCCCTGCATGTGACGTCACATGCGCTAGCAACAACCAGACTTAAGCTTTTGCATAGGAGCCAACATTTGTGTCACCTGAGGTGGAGGATCCCACAGTAAGAATACTGCAACATGAGAATAGAAGGACATCTAATGTTACTAGTACTTGGGATTCTGGATATGATCAGTTAGACTAGATGTTATACAGCCTCACTCATCGTTGTTCAAGTATATGTCCTTCATTAGTGATATTAGAATGAGAATGCAACATATTCTTGATCATAAGGATAATTTCATTCTAGACTGAATTAAAATTTCCTACTTTGACTTGATTTCCCATATGTATGTACATATTTTTGGGGAGTGTGAAGGTTAAATTGGGTTAGTAGGAGATAAGGCGAATTAAATACCCAAATACCTGAGAGTTGTGCTTGATGTGGCCAGGATAGCACACAATGCTGGACTAACAAATCAAAACAATACGATGGGAGTCTTGACACCAGGAAGTTAGGTGACCAAGCATCCTTTCTTAAAACATGCTTTAGGTTTTGTGAGTGGAAGGATGAAGATACAAAATACAAAATCTTAAATGAATATACTCAAATAGTTTAAGGAAGATGGAAGGAGCCAGGACAGTTCTCTTTAAGTTCTTTATATACATCAGCTGAGTACCATTTTGTGTCCACCAAAAGTGTATGTAGATGTAGTCTTGGTGTACTGACAAGAGCAGTAAAAATGGGAAGATACCAGAGCTGCAGCATTAATGGATTAAACGATTTTTGCTGCTATTACACTTGGGGAGTAAAAATTATTGACAAAGGCAATTTTAAATCATTATGATGCCATTTACTGCCTATACATATAAAAGCTTTGGTGATCACAGTATGGTTAGGTGCCATGTGAGGGTAAGGAGTAAGAGACAAATGAATAATATGTTAACTCATTTCTATCAGATATGTCCGCATGCCCAAAAATGGACACAACGGTTACAGCTGTCACTTTGACATTTTCTGGAGCTTCAACCCTGAGGCAGATGTGTGCATAAATCCACAAGTAGAGGACTGTGATCAGTTATCTGATCATATCCAAGTCATTATCAGCTTGGGATATGGATGTCAAGAAATTTATTTTGAAACTGGAGTGAGTGCCCAGCTGGCATGTCCCAGGAAATGCTTTAGCTTGTCTGTTTTGTGTGCAGCAGCTAAGGGTAAACCCACAAATGTAAATAAAACGGTTCTCTAATTTATGAAACCAAGCAGCAGAATGCACTTAGAAATCTGATTAAAAGGGGGTCCAAATCAGAAATTTAGAAGCAGTCGTTTTTAGGGCTAAAACTGGTTAAATAATAAGTAAAACAGTATGACTGAAAGGCATGGTGTGAAAGTCTTGTGTCTAGGACTGTGGCGTGTATTTATTGCTCTGCATTGCCATTGGTTTTAGGTCCATGTCATGGCTAAAACGGGTCTATAAACTAGTTCATCAACAGACTTAACAACTGACAACTAAACAAATAAATACTGTACCTCTTTCTCCAATCCCATGTTTAAGGTACAAGCTGACAAAAAGGTTGCTTACCTATATGAGTCACACAGTAATTCCTCTAGACAACTGTGAGAACTGAACCTAAATTCCACTTGAGATGATTCTAATTAGGTAAGGCCCCTCCCTATAGAAGGTAGCATGCCTGGGGAGTTTTACAGGTTGTAGAAGGACTCCTACATAAGGTCATTACCCAGGTCTTTGATGAAGGGGTTAAGTCTGGGTAACTAACTTGATCATTGTCCAGAATGAGTGTGCTGTTCATCCCCAGGGGAGTTATGAAGTTTATGACTCTGGAGATTTTAAACTTATTTTTAAATTAATGTAGATGCAAACATTTTAACTTTGATCTTAGCTAAATATCTTGAGTGTACCGGTTGCCTCTGTATGGCATATGTGCTGATGAGATCTGGTGGCAGCTGAAGGAGGAGTCTATTAGGCAAGCTAATGCTAAATAATCAGAGTTGTCTGCAGGTATATATATATATATATATATATATATATATATATATGTGTGTATATATATTTTTTTTTTGACATTTTTAAGGTTTTTGATACAATTTAATATCCTTTTCTTTTTGTATTATTGGTGGTAATTGGTACTGAACCTAAATTTTCTGGTTAGTTTAAGGCTTAGTATAGTTCCCCTCAATCCATTTAACTTTTAATGGTAAGCTAATGCCCAAGATACAAGTTGGAAAGAGTGCCAGACAAGGTTATTCCATAACACCTTACTTGTTTTTACCACTTATACAACAGTTAGTACAGTAGCTAAGAAGATTTCTTGAACCTGTGCCATCTAGTTGGATATTATTTGAAGATGATAATATTTTAGCAGTTGATAGACTTGATTTAGAGTTCCAGTGTATCTGGCAAATTTTTGAAGAATTTAACACAATTTGATGTTTACTGTGTTTTGGAATAAAATTACCTGGTTAGTTGAAGGGAAAAGGTGAAATGCTTAGGGATATTGTGTGCAGATTCGGTAAAACAATTATTCAAAACAACTGTGATTTGTTTTTTAGACATCAGGTTTCTTCCTTGCTCTCAGGATGGTGAGCATTTTGATGGGGAGTATGAATTTAATTCAAATGAAATTGCCCAAGTTTCTCTACTTCCTTGAACATTTGAGTGGTTGTGTGAGAAGTATGCTTGGAATAAAAAATGTATGTCTATAAAGGTGAAGAAGTGGGTGGTGGATGTCTGACGTAAGGTTGTATGCACTGGCTGTAAGGGCATCATTTTATTTCATTTATTTCATTTTATTTCAATAAGACAGAATAGTAGGAGATAGATGTAACTAGTGATAGGTGGAAATGAGCTGAATAAGCTGGGGAAAATTAAACAATTGCAGGTTTAGATTTTCAAGGTGGCCATTGATGACTTTACAACAATATTAGAATTCAGGTGGATACGGCCGATTGGAGAAGGTGGAGCTCTATGGGTGGTTTTTGAGTAAAGGACTTCTTCTGCCCACATGCTGCAGGAGAAGAGAAAGTGCATTCATGTCATGGGTTTAGTTTTGGCAGGCTTTTTTACTGATGGAGGGTGAATGGCTTCTTTTCCATCAATTATTAAGTGTCATTAAAAATTAGGTAAACCATCTGAGAATACTCTCTCTCACAATTCGGGATATTACTTGAGAAGGTTTCATGGGGAGATTGTTTATCTGCACAAAGACTGAAATGTGGTAGGATTTTCTCCTTAATAAATGCAGACTCACATGGCATGTCTATGGAAAAGTTAAGGCTATGTTGGGGCACTGCAGAGAAGGTGGTATTCTCTACAAATGTTTGTTCAGATGTGTTACAAAGAATCTGCTGCCATAAGCTGCTCCCTTTGGTAGAGGATCTTTATATGAGATGGCTGTATCTTTGTTATAGAACACCTATGCAGCTTAGGTTAGGCTGGCAACAGGGGGTGGCTGTTGTTGGAGATGTGGGGAATGAGCAGCAGGGATTGGACACATGATATTGGAGTGCCTGCTGGTTAGAGAGCTTTGGAATAGGGCTGCTATGGAATGAGAAATATATATATGATAAAAAATTTCTAAGGAACTGGCCCTTTCTTCTTCTTGGGATTGGGGGAGAATTGGAAGGGTGGAAATAATGTGAAAAAAATATAAATTTACTGATGGCAGGCTTGGTTAGAAGGATTATAACCAGGGGGCAGAAAGGAGATGCAGAAAGGAATGAAGATAGTGCAGCAAGTGATAGTTTGCATACATACAGGGCAGTTATAATGGTTCAAGACTGTAAGAGATCCAAGCTCAAAATAAGGAAAATTTGGACTAGGGTTAGAGAAAGGTATTTGGGAAATGAAGCAGATGTAGCTGAAAGTTTCTAAAGGAAACTGTACCCTTACTGATGTTCTAATCTCGCAGCTTCATTTTACTTTTCAAGTTGTTATTGGGTTTTCTTTTTATTTTTTCATTTTTTTTTTACCCTGTGCTTCTGTTGTGGGGTTGGTTGGGCAATGTTGATGCAAACTTTAATTATTAATTGTGCTCTTTTTTGATTATTGTGATGTATTAACTTAAAAATAAATAAATGAAATGAAAAAAAAATCTACTTGAGAAAGGGAGATGTAATAGTCTGTAATTGGGTTTGTTATTTTTTCTTGCACAGATTTAGAGTGAAGGATCAAGGTACCATAGGTGAGGAATGGGAGTTTAACATAGGCCTTGGAAAACTTTGTGGGGCAGTTAGAGGACAAGAAATGATTTAATGTGACATGTGGGTATGTTTTGGGATTGACATGCTTGGTTCCTAATGCAATATATCAGTGCTCATCCATATTACTATCAGGAAAGGGATTTTTTTCTAATTACATGTGTGTGCACATTATCTTCAATTGATTAGAATATATTCACCAGGATGACCCCCTGTTTGCCTTTTCTTACACCAGAGAGCCACAAGATATTGTGTACTTCATCCTTAGCTTTTTAAAGATGCTCTTCTCTGCAAATTTGGTGTCAGTTGCAAATTTTGCCATCATCTTTAATATTCAGTCATTTTAGGGTGAAATGCACTGTGTCTTTCATACGAATCTTGGAGAGAAGATTCCTGTATCAACTACCATTAGGTTCCTTAGTGTCTCAGTACCACAGTACATACCTTTACCTGAATGTCATGGTTTTTGAGTGGCATTCATAGTGCCTACAATGTGTATCATTGCCAAGTGTCAGTCTGCTTCTTCCACATGTTGCATTGATTTGTGGCAGTTTGTCTGTCTAGTTAGTCATACTGAGATACCAGAATGTCATCTTAAACCCTATTCTTCTCAGGCTGGGAATAAGTGGGGACACGTGGCAATGTGGTTTGAAGAGATCAGTTTTAATATTGTTGGGAAATAACTTGGAAACTAAGGCTGGAGGTATAGTCTGGAAACAAATAGACTTTAATACAGTCTGTTGTATTGCTTCACTTACTGGCCAGGATGAGCTACTGGGTAGGTGTTAAAACAGTCACTTGTTATAATTATTCATACAACTTAAAAACTGTTTTGCTGCGGTTTCTTTCCATTCTGTTTCATATATCACATGAACTTCATCCCATATATTCAATTTTATGGGCGGATGTTTGTTTGTTTTTCAAGTTTTGTGTTTTTTTTTTAGTTTGAATTATTGTGCCCCTAAAATGTGCATATATAAGGGTTCATATGTTTTTGCATATTTTTATGAATATGCTGTCTTGAGCGGATTCTTAACATTTTATTGTATTAAGTAACTCTGTGGTACTTTTTATGCTAGGATAACTTTATTTTGTAACATCATTGTTTTTTATTGTTTACTTTTAATTAATTAGTCTACTGACTTCAAACTGGTTCCGTTTTGCTGGTATGCCTCTTCCTGAATGGCTGTACGATGTCATTTTTATGTTTCATTTTTCATTGTTTGATACATGTTCAATGCTGATCAGACACCCAGTGCATTTCTCTTCTTTCTAAAATCAGCGTACTCTTAATAACACTATAACAATCTATCATTTAGAACAGAGAATTAAGGCTATGCACTGTCAATGAATTGCTTCTTGCAGTCCGGGGTTTCATTTCTGCAAACTCCATTTGCCGTCTGTCTGCTCTGGGACTTCAAGGCTATCGTTCTCAATGGTGTTCAGGACCACATTCTTAGTAAACTATCTATAACCTGGTGACAAGTACGTAAAAATCACTGCTATCACACATTTATTCAAATAGCTTTTCTAGTCATGTTAAGATATTCCCAGCAGCAAACATCTACTCTATTCACAGCTACTTTATACCAATACTAACACTGTCTATACTTCTAACACCTCCAGATAATGTTTAAAGAATTACATTCTAACAAATTTAATGATGCAAGTTAACCAGGTCCAGTACAGACATATGTATAATATGTAAATATGTATGTATATTGCAATTTCACAAGTTTATCAACTTTATAATATCATGTGTGTTATATCAGAATTCCATGAAACATCCTTATGAACCAAGGTACCACATTCTTATCCAGAAAAATGTATAAACCATGCCAGTTCTGGTGAAGCAGTGGAACGCTTTAACAAAACAGTGAAATCTATGCTTCATAAAGCTGTAAGACAAAATGGTAAAAGTTAAGAATGGCTGCTTCCATATCTTCTCTTCTCAATAAGATAAGTACCCCAAACCTCAAATGGATTTATTCCCTTTGACCTGTTGCATTGTAGATTTCCATGAGGCTTGTTAAAAGTAGCAAGGGAAACTAAGGCAAAAGAAAACACTCCCTTTAAGAGAGTGATGAATGAAGAGCTGCAATGTCTGTTATCAGAAAATAGAAAGAACAAAAGAAAGCCAACTGCAAGCATAGAGTTAGAAGTACTTAAACATTAAACAGTTTTAGCAGTGGGCAAGGTGCTTCTGCTAGTGCTCATTGCTGGAAACACACTTTGTTGCTAAGTAGCAAGACCCCATTGAAGTGACAGAGACAGGAAGTAAATGCAATAAACTGCAAAGTAAGGCAAATTAGAAAAAAAAAACCCTTGAACAGATACATCATACAAATGTGCTGAAGCCCTGGATAGAAAATTATATTTTGTGATTATGTTGGCTTAAGAAGTCTGAAAGTCAACAGTATGCCCTGAAATATAATTGTGAGTATCTGAAAGTCAGGAAATTATACAACTGAAATAGGGATATATTCTCAGAACTGCCCAGCAGAACTAGTTTAATTCACCACAATACTGAGACTACCCTTGTTGAAAAAATAAAGCTAAAACCCATTTGAATACCAGAATAAAAGTAAGTAATAAAGGAGGAAATACAGTGGATGCTTATGCTAGGGGTCACAGACGAATAACAGACTAGGTGAAATAGCCCCATTGTCCTAGATCACAAACCTGACAGAGTTATAAGATCTTGCAATAGCTTTAAAAAGCTGAATAATATAATCTGATTTGACTTTTAACTTACGCCTAGAGTGGACAAATTGATAAAAAAAAGTTGGATAAGACTAGATTTCTGTCCACAATGGACTTGACTAAGGCTAAGGGTTATGGAAAAATCCCATTCACCCTAGAGGCTAAGGAAAAAATAGAATTCTCCACACCTGATTTTTTTTTGTTCATTATTAGTTTATATTGTTTACCCTTCATGGAGCATTGGCAATATTTCAGATCCTTGTGGGTAGGATTCTTAGACCATGTGCAAGATATACCAGAGCTTAGCTTGACAATGTCATTATTTTTTTCTGACAGATGGGGAAAGCCAGCTTGTCAAAGTCCAAGCTGTTCTGGATATCTTAAAATAAGCTGGTATGATTGCTAACCCAACCAAGTATAAAATGACTATGAATGGGTCTAATGGACAGATGCAGCTCCTAAATGCTTTATCCCATGCTTAGGTCCCCTTAAATTATCTATGTTATGATCCCAGTTTTTTTCATTAGGAGTAACATATCATTATCAACCATGGGATAGGTAATGCCAATCTCTAACCATCTAAAATGGCCCACAAGGACAGATAGCCTATCCTTATCCGTGAACCTATGAATAAAATTTAGAATTTATTTATGTATTTATTTATTTGTTTAACATTTGTTTACTGGGAAAGTCTGACTTGGAACTAGTCAATTTTCAGTGGAAGCCCAGGGAGAAATGCTCCAGATTCATGTCTTTGTAACATGGGAGGAAACCGCAGCACCCAGAGGAAATCCACACAAATGCAGGGAGGTCATGCAGACTCCGCACAGAAGGTACCCAAGCCAAGAATTGAACAAGAGAACCTCTTGCTGTGAGATGACAACATTAACCAGTGCACCAGTGTGCTGTCCATAAAGGATATCTTTAAATTGGATTTGAACCCTGTACTACTTGCCTTCTTTTGGCAAACTAACTTTACTTACACCTTGTGCTACAGAGAAAGTTGAGAAATTTGATTATGTGATATGTAACAGACAGTAACAGACCAGAAAGAAAAGTGAAGGCTGCATGAAATTTGCCCATACCCACCAGCAAAAGCAAGTCAAGTCCTTTTTGGGGTTGGCCAACTATCTTAGCAAATTTATATTAAGCTTCACCACTACAGTATGCCAATGATTTTTTAGCCTGGAAAGGGCCCCAGAATGTCAGATCAATAGAAAATACAGACCAAATATTGAAGGTGTTAAAGAGTTTATGTTAGCAGCAGATTTCTCTAAACAATTCATAGTGTTCGTGTATGTGTCTGAAAAGGCTATGAAACAGTACTTCCACAAGTTGTTGAAGGGGATAAACACCCAATTTACTATATCAACTGGAAGTTAAGTAATACTGACTGAAGGCATTCAGCAGTTGACTGAGAGTGCTTATCTATTAAATGATCTTTTTCTAGTAGTATCTCTTCGGCAAAGAACTTTGGTCATTGACCATGCATACCTTCAATGGGTCTACATACAGGCAAACAATGATTCCAAGTTTGACATGTGGCCTTTGCTACTACAGCCTTTCTAGTTTATGATAATGCACCTCCTGGGCAGATGACCTATCCTAGGCCTACACCCCACCTGAAGGCACTAGAACTAATTGTTCTTCACTGGTGGAAGGTCATGTAGATACAGTGGCTTCTTTAACAATTTTTTTTTTTTTCAAAAATAATTTTTATTTTTTGTAATAAAACCATGCATACTTATGATGGTACACGCAATGAGAAATACACAAATATTACACACATAATGGTTTGCAACAACATTAGTACAAAAAAATGGGGGACAAAAGGCATGTTTATAATGAACGTAGAAAAAGTACAATATCTTGCAGTATGCATAGTACACAAACTAACAGCCAAAACCAAACTGAACAATATTTACAAAGCTACCAGTACTGAACAGGGGAGAAAGCAACAGTGCCACTATTTGTACAATTGGATAATAACAGCCCTACTTATGGCTTGTAGTAGGAGAGAGAAACCCTCAGAACAAGGGGTGAAGTATGTAGGGAGAGAAAAAAAGAACAAGGATAAAGGGAAATTTGTAGGTTAACCATAGCTTAGTCACATAGGATTACTTCAAACAGGCTTTTCCAAAGTTTACTGAAGTAGGCTCTCTTCTTAGGTCCATTTATGATGAACTTCTGGGCCGAGATATATTTAATGGCCATATTTTTAAATCCCCGCCAACATAATTTGGTGCGATCCAACCAGTTATGGGTGATGTAGAGTTTTATGAGGAAACAAAGCGTTATTAGGATATGGATATGAAATTTAGGCAGGCCATGAGGGGGAATATTTAGAATAGCCGTTTCCCATGAAAGAGTGGAGCTATAGTAACCCATTTTTTTGAGACGCACTTTGAGAGAACACCAAAGTTTATGGGAGTTATTGCAGTGCCACATAATATGTAAAAGGTCAGCTCTCGCACCTGAACAGCATGTACATAACGGAGAGCTATTAGAATTAAATTTGTTAATTCTTGCAGGGGTAAGGTAGGCGTTGTTATTCAACATCAATTGAGTGTATAAGAATTTCTTGAAGGGGGATAATTCGATGCTAGTTTTTATGGCTAGTACTTTTTGATCGTCTGTAATAGGGGGATTTTGATTGTCCCAGTATTTGGAAAACAGACAATTTCCTTTGTAAAGTAATGGGTGTAGTAGTTTGTATGACAAAGAAATTGTTTTATTATTACTAGAAATTGTATTAATAATTAGGTTTAGTTTATCCATTAGCTGTATGTCAGGGATTGTATTATTGGTTTGTGAAGAAGTAAGTTCCCTGAGTTGACGTAGGATAACTGAATACTTGTTGTTAACCTTGAGGGTTAATCGTAGTTCGGCAAGAGACAGAGATTTATGTTTAAGAATATCCCATACTTTAAGGTCTTTGATGAGTGGGAAATCAGCAAGATCTATCATCTTGTTGTTGATTTTAAGATTTGGGTTGAGGTGTATTGGTTGAAAAAAGGGTAAAAAAAGTTGAAGATTAATGTCCTTAATCAGCTTTTGAAAAAGTTTTATTTGGTGTTTCAGTAGAGAGGATAGTTTTAGGCTATTCAGGGAAGTAGGTGATAAGAAGGGAGTGGCCTTAGGATTAATTTTGTTAGATAGAATATGTCTGTGCCATATCTTTAGCCACGCTGGGTAATGAGTTTGGACTTTGTTATTCATGTTTGCAATGGACCATAATTTATTAGAGCTAATAATCAGATAATAGAGATGAAAGTTTGGAAGGCCCACCCCACCTTTCTCCTTGGGGAGACTTAACTTGGAAGAAGAAATCCTAACATTCTTAGGGAACCAGAGAAATTTGATTATTGTTTTTTCAAACTGTGAAAAAAGGTTGTTTGATATAATTATATTTGTCGCACTAAATTGATAGAGGAGTTTCTTTAACAATTTTTAACAATAGGGAGAGCAGTGGAGAAGGTAGGAAAGCCCTGACTGAAGCAATGTCATGTACTGTTAACAACAGATGCAAGTAAGGTTGGAATGAAAAATTATTGTAAAAAATGAAAACATACATGCAATATATAATGCATGAATATGACAAATGATATGGTTTGTTTTATTTTCTATTAAGGTATGTATACCTATGTCCTAAATGATAATTTAAGACAGGTGTTAAAAATGAAAACAGGTATCACTTCTGTGTCACTGTTAGACAGAGGCACAGTATACTAACCTCGAAAAAGGGCATAGCAAAATTAATTTAAAATGGGTGGTGAAAGCCAAACACACACTCTGGCTAGGCTTATAAATGCCCTAGGGCAGATAGCCTAGTGTGAACCTATGAACCTATGCAGGTAGGAAACAGGATGTCATGTAAGAGCAAAACCAGCTGCAGTTTAGATCCTAGTGCAGTAGGCTTGGTGCTTGTGTGCTGACCTAAACCTATAAGGACTTCTGGAGAGGAATCCTCTGTATCTTTGAGTAGAAAAGGATGTCTTTGACACAGTAGAGCTTAGATCCATAAAAGGAGCTTTGTTCATTTTGTGACCAGATTTAAGAGACTCTGTGGATTGGCTTGCATGGAAGTAAAGTCATCTTGAACTGTTATTTTCTACAAAGCTGAAAGAATTACTTTAAAGACAGCAGTTCATTTAAGAAGTTTTGGTTCTACTTGTTTTGCTAAGAAGAGCATGGAACAGTGGAGAAAGTAGGAAAGCCCTGGCTGAACCTATATAATTTTCCTTGTAAAACAATTGATGCTGAAGCTTGAAAAAAACTGTGGAGTAAGGCAATTTTGATCACTACTAATGAGCTGAAATGTGTCTTTAAATGCATACAGACACAGAAACAGACAGACACACACACACACACACACACACACACACACACACACACACACACACACACACACACACACACGCATCTATATTTATCTAGGTAGAGATAAAAAATATATATAGACAGATAGATAGACAGATAGATAGATAGATAGATAGATAGATAGATAGATAGATAGATAGATAGATAAAAACAAATATAGAAAGATAAATAACAGTAGAAATGTATTTGGTGGAGTAATACTCTCACAAAAAGTTGTCAGCAAAGTAGTAGTATTAGTTATAGATCACCACTTTAGAGGTGCATATGCCTTACTAGTGGGATAGAGAAATAAAGCTCTTACTATGGACCAGGTGACACAAGTATGATTAGTGGCTTGGGTGCTTGATGGCAAGAGAAAGAAAAGATCATGCCTATCCTGAGTGGATGGGAACACACAGGGCTTCCCTTTATTGGAAGCTCTGGTGAAAGCTAGAGCTCATGGACAGTATGCTGAGCTGGGGGAGACAAGAAGACAAAGAAACATGGCCTCCCTATAGGCACAGGGGTGGAGAGACATGCTCATAGCACTTCACATTAACCATCCATCCTAAGGCTTTAGTTGCTGGTATATTGGGAAAGAGAGAGCTAGGACTTAGAAAAAAGACAGGCCGCAAGTAGGGATAATGCTTCAGGTGCTACTGCACCTCCAGTATGACATTCTCCCACTCCTCATGATACGCAATCCAGTTTACCTCTCCAATTCCTCATCCCACCCTGCTACATGTCCTTAAACTGAAGGATAGCACTGGGGTACAAGACATTCCTCACTTCCCATTCCTTCCAAACAAGTGGCCCTAAAACTGTGTGTGTGTGTGTGGGGGGGGGGGTAGTAACACTTGCTGGCGGATGGTTAGAACTATCGCCTGAATGCAGAAAAAAGGAAAGAATAGTGGTGTATTGGAGCTCTCACGTCATCCCTGAAAAGGAACAATTTGTCCAATGGGCTTACCTAACCAAGAAATGGGTAAAATAAAAAAAAAATTAACCATGAAGCCACAAATCAGGAACCATGTTCCTCATGTGGAGGTTCATCATAGAGTAAAGGGGTCCCTATTAAATAAACAAAAAGTGGAAATGTCAAATGGCCAAATAAACGAGAAGGCCATTCCTCGATATCGCTATTGTAAGATCGCGGTACAGTGAAGGATGGAAATTTTGCCCTTTCTTCACTGTAGTGCAATCTCAGAGTTGGTATATATAATTAGCAGTGGGGGGTGCAGCCCCCCACAATATTAATTTCAAGGAACGGCCTTTTCATTTATTTGGCCGTTCGACATTTCCACTTTTTGTTTATTTAACAGGGAAGCAGAGTAAAGTGGGGACTTCAACAAAGAGCTCAATATTTATGTATTTCTATATCCTGATCAGTATTAATTGTGAATGAGGCTAGAGATAGAACTCAAGTGCAGATTTCAGTGTTTTGTGAAGCTGAAGGAATAACCTAGCAAGGCCTGCAGTAGTGACATTCCCTTTTGAATCAGCTTGTTTGTCAGAGGGACTGAACTGATATACACTGAACTGATAAGATGGAGATATCCCTATTGCAATGCTTCTTTTTGCATGAAGAATTAACTGAGAAAACACAAGTTGGCTGCATTTTTGCTGTATTTTCATTTGATCTACTATATAAACCTTTTATATCAATTCTGACTACGGTGTTTCTTAAGGCTTACTACATATATATGCTGTGAAACATGGACAACACAAGTAACTGATGCACACATTATGAAAGACTAAATAAATTGAAAATGCACACCATTACTAAGAACAATAAGAATTAGGAAATACCATTGATCACAAATGTAACTATAACTTTCTTTAATCCCAAACCTACATCCAATAACCCAAAATGCAGATTTCCCCTAACCAAATATACCTCACATAGAGAAAACAAATTGCAGTGATTGTTTACGTTGACGTATTTTCTTAGTTCATGTAGAAGTCGGTGATGCTGACTTGATTGATATCTCAATGGGCTGTTAGGTAAGCCATGATTTTTAACAGAGAAGCATTTTTTTCTATAATGTGCGCTTTGTGGATAGTAAACATTTTGAAACTCTAATGTTGGTCCATACCTCTCAACCTCTTACAACAAGAAAATCTGGACAAAACACTAAATGTATTTATTTAATTACATAAACAAGAACATTGGGGAGCAAAGAACCAAACTCTGGGAAGTTTTTTTGAATACTAATCTTATAAACTTAAAAAATTGCTAGATTAACAGGTTCTGCATTATCAATTTCCTGAAGAGCTTGATGTTTGAACCTCAAATGTCTGCCATTATTTACTGACTTCAGTCTTCAGTGATTTGCCAGATTTTTTTTACAATGAACAGACAAAAATATGAGTCAAAATTCTAAACAGTTGAAAGTTGTGTATCCAATGTTACTGACTGATTGAAATCCTCTGTGATTTACCAGAAAATATAAACTTTTTTAAGAAGAATAAGTAAAAACCATGAAGCAAAAACAGCTTTAGAAATATAGGACAGCTGAGTTTTATATCCATCCCAGGAAAAAAAGAAAAAAAAAGCTCATATGCATATTTACATTCTTACATATATGCACTGTTTGTGATTGTATGTAAATATATATATATATATATATATATATATATATATATATATATATATATATAGAGGACTAATGCTCGATGACAGATTTCCACAGATTGGAAATGGCCGAGTACAGTTTCGCAAAAGCACTGAAAAAGCAGTTTCACAAAACTCAAGGAAAAAAAAAACACCTAACAACACTGCACCCCCCACACCCCCCCCTACTTTTATATTCTCACTCTGAGATTGCACTACTGTGGGGAAAATAGAATATTCCCTTATCCCCACTGTGCCATGATCTCAGTAACAGACATTTCATTTTTTTTTTTTTTTTTTTTTTTTTTTTTTAGTACAGTTTCACGAAAGTACTTTTTTCTGTGAAAAAGCACTTTCGCAAAACTGTGCTCGGCTGTTTTTGATTCATGGAAATGTGTCATCAAGCATTAGTCCTTGACCTATATATATATATATATATATATATATATATATATATATATATATATATATATAGATATATGGGTCTACCTGAGAAGACTGAAAAAACACAATGTCGAATCTGACAAGACCAAGACAAAATTGCAGAAACCTCACATGAACGAACACCTGGAACACTGATGAACAAACTCCAGGTAAGTAACCACTTGTCCTTGCTGATGAACTTTGCCCTTTCTCCACTGTAGTGCGATCTTGGAGTTAGTATATTTAGTTCGGGGGGTGTGGGGGGTGCAGCCCAATTTGCTTCGGTATAACATTTTTTATTGTTTTGTTGTTCCAGAGATGTGGTTGCTTGTTCATTGGTGTTCCGGGTGTTCGTTCATGTGACTCTCTTTCTCTTGCTCTAAATATATATATATCTATATATATATATATATATATATATATATATATATATATATATATTTTTTTTTTTATATGCATATCCACACACACACACACACACACACCTATGCAATAACATGAACATACACTGCTGATGGATTGTAACTGCAGACTCAATCTCTTTATAAAGCATGTTACATGCAAATGAGACAGTTGATTGACATAATGTCCTATTAGTTGAGTTAACACTCAATAATTGTCTGATTATTTCAGGCTTTATTGTTTGAGCAAGCCTTGCAAGCCTACTCAGAGACTAAGGCACAAATGAATTATTCTGATAAGTTCAAAATGTTAATACAATTGCTAAGAACACACTTTGTTATTTGCATTTAAATATTTGACGGTAAGTACTGATACCACTTTCTGCTCAGAAGCACATTACTGTCCCTAAGTGACCTCACAATTACTAGGTTGGAGACAGCAGATGATGTTGTCATGGGAAGCAGCATGTTGTCATAGAAACATAGAGGCAGTCATCAGGGAAAATACTAGATGGCTGATCACATTTATCACTCTAACGTAAGTAATGCAAAACAAGTAAGCTCTAGATGTTCTTTGTTCATCTTGTCTCACGCCTCTTTTAATACAGCACCCTTCATGAAGTTCTAATGTCTGTCATGTTCCCATTTGAATTCCATCAATTCATATTCCAGAATTTACCTAAATTTCCCACCCTGTCAGCTGAAATGACTCCCTTTTCTACCTCTGGTATGCTTACCTTTCCAGCAGTTATTGGACTCATAAGATGAAAAATTATTTAAATTATAAAATCACATAATAGGAGGTTTTTGCTTTTTCTACTAACATTTGATAAAGCATAGCAGAATGAAGTGCTGTCAAGGTCAGACAGGGAGATCATAATTGCAGTGTAGTTAACTTTTAATGCTTAATCTTAGGTCATCAGATTAGAGTGAATGTATGCTAGGCATTGGGAGGGTGGTATGTGGGCAGACTTAACATTCTCTTGAAGCAGTAATTGCCAGCCACCTGAAGGAAGGTGTTTTTTTTCACTTGAAATGCATCTAATTCCACTGTCTTTGCTGACCTTGTTTTATACATTATTACATAGTGTGATATACAAATGTGGATATATACATTGGGTAGTTAGATTTTAGTTATATGTTGAAAATCTGATGAAAGAAGGCATTAAAGGGGAATAAAAATATACTTTGCTTTTACTGCATTGTTTCTGAGGTACAACAAATATACTTATCTGCTTTAGAGGAAATGTCACAACACTGTGCTAATGCATTCTCTCTCTACCTGCTACACACATTTTCTTACTAAAATCCCAGTTTGTTGATCCAATGTTTTCAATTGATTATGGTGAATATGTTTCACATTCTGTATTTCTGACCATTTTTCCTAACTGCAGTTTATTCCTAGCATTTATTGTCTGCTCTATATCTAGTTATCAACAAGTCTTTATCCCTTGGCCCACATCCATTGAAGCCATAACCACATA
Source organism: Protopterus annectens (assembly GCF_019279795.1). Taxonomy (NCBI): domain Eukaryota; kingdom Metazoa; phylum Chordata; order Ceratodontiformes; family Protopteridae; genus Protopterus; species Protopterus annectens. Next base: position 438,920,347 of record NC_056736.1, on the reverse strand, counting down.
TAAAGCCAATGCAACTAGTTTATTTGTAAGCTATCACCATTCCATAACTGTGTGCCACTAATAGTGGCAGCCAATAAACCATCACAGATAAACTTATTTGTAACACTTTTAATCCATTCTCTGCGACTTTAGGTGCAGGAAGGTGCTTTGCCATGTAGCATAACATACTTCCCATATTGATCAGCTAGTCCAAGCTCTAGCCAAGTGTCATAACCACCATCCCTCCTTGGCTGTCATGGAAATCATCCACCACATGATTAGGTGGCCCAGGAAAGAAAGGGTAAGTAAAACGGAGAAGGGTTGCCAAAGAGACAGCCACCATAGTAATAAAACAGGAGTACAGAGGCATACAAAGTGTTCACATGGCTTATCTACCATATTGGGAAGACCTGTCTTGCTGGTCTGGGATAGATATCCCTCAGAACACTGCCCCCTTCCATGCAGTCACAGGGACAAATTGTTCTGCCAGCAAATGGTGTTTGTCTCCTGGCCTGCATCCAGGGAAGTCACAATGACACAATAAAGCCAATGCAACCAGTTTACGTAATCCATCACCATTCCTTAACTTTCTGCCACTAACAGTGACAAGTAATAAATCATCACAGAATAACTTAATCGTAACATTTTTCATCCAAACCACTGAGACTGCAAGTGCAGGATAGCCCTTTGGCAGGTAGTGCAACATAATGCCCACAATGATCAACTAGCCTAGCCACAAACCAAATGGCATAATCACCATGCCCCCTTGGCTGTCATGATAATCATTCACCACATGACCAGGCTATCCAGGAAAAGAAAAAGGAGGAAGGCCTGCGTTTCATGGCCAAACCAGTCTGTGTTGCACATCTGCCCCCCCCCCTTTCCTAACAATGTTCATAAATTACTGCACACCTTCCAAAACAAGAAACACTAGACTGCAAACTGAGAAATGTTCACTTCCACAAGTGAGGTCACTATTTATAGTATGTCAAAATGCTGCATTTGTACTAAATAAACTTTATTAAGAAATTCACAAAAAGTCCTTTTTTTATTCCCTGTCCTTTACTAACTTTTTTGTATTTTTTATACATTTATCCTTTAATACCTACACATTTAGGTGGGGGAGGAAGTCTCTTGTAGAAACAGTGAAAAATGCAAATTAAATAAATCACAGCCAATGTCATATAGTTGAATCTGATTAGAAAAAAATATATACTGGGTCTTTGTCAGCAAACTGGGGTTAGTCAAATACCTTGAAACCTATCATTGGAGACACCCTCACCATTCTGTAGTTGATGAACCTACTCACTGATTCCAAAGCTGCTGGTCTGACTGCTCCTGCCCAACATAACCTCAGTAATACGAATAACCAAATGACACTAATAATAGGAAACTGTTGCTGAGCAGCCATCAAGCCCCTAAGTATCCTAGATAGCAAATGCAGCTTTGCCACAAAATCAATATAATTTCCACCAAAATGGATGATTCAGTGCTGTTTACCTACATAGATAAAGGCAATATGAACTGCAATCAAAAACTTGTCTGAAATAAGTCCTGGGAAGTACTTCCAAATCACTTCCCAAGATGAGGGATTCAGCTCAAGTTTGAGTCATCTGGTCACACTAATATGCTGTTGGACAACCACCCGACAGCTGAGAACAAAAGAAAGAAACTACAAGCAGTAGTCAATGAAAGCACATCTAATAAAAAACAAAAAGGACCTGGATGGCCACCTTTCAATACAACTGACACTCAAAAACAAAAGAAAGAAACTTAACTACAAGCAGTATTCAATAAAAACCACATCTAATAAAAAACAAAAATGACCTGGATTACCACCTAACAATACAACTGACACACAAAAACAAAATAAAGAAACTTTTCTACAAGCAGTATTCAATAAAAACACATCTAATAAAAAAACAAAAATGACCTGGATGGCCACCTAACAATACAACCGACACTCAAAAACAAAATAAAGAAACTTTACTACAAGCAGTATTCAATAAGAATCTATCGGACACAAAACAAAAATGACCTGGATGGCCACCTGCCTGTCTACTTAATGACATTGACTGACTCACCTTCCCTGGACAGGTCAGTGGCTCTCCTTTTCTGAAATGAGTGGGATAAGTAACCCTGAAAGGTTACCCCTTGGGCCATCAGGGCCTTTTGAAGTAGGACACCATCTCCTTTATGGTCATCGGGGTGGCCTGAAGGTAGCTTGAAATACCAAATCATCATATTGTATAATGTCAGACCCCATTGTACTGGATGTATCATAGATGAAACAGGATAATCCAAGGCAACTTGATGGCCTAATACTTGCTGATTAGTCTTGGATTTCACAATCCACACCAAAACTGCATTCTTAGTCAGAGACATGTCCCTCCAACGTAATGACTCTAATAAATAATAAATATTAAAATAAATTCCTTAGGGTCACCAGAGGTAGCTCATTCTTCAGCAGAGTAAATCAAAATAAAAATATGAGATGCCACCACAGAGAAGGTCTGAAGAAGGTCTGCTCATCCAGGATCTTAACTTTTATTATTTTGTATAGTGTTTTAACAATAAAACTTCTCTGTGGTGGCATCTTGTCTTTTTGATTTTGATTAATGTAGTGACTCCAGGAACTCACTGAACCTAAAGGTTCCTGTGTATAACTGTGGCAGTAATGTGGCCACACAGCATATGTATGACCATCATTAACTACAGAATGTACACTTTGTGTGACATGATGTAACAAAACCTTGCCTCTGGCTTGCCTGCTGTCTTTTGGTAGACCCTTTATCCTTTCCCATCCATTCAAAACCCTGCCAGTGGTCTAATGTGTAGCATATTTTGACAAACCAAAAACCTTTGCTAAACAACTGAAGGCAGAAAGTTGAATCTCAATTGTACTAATTGCCTCATTCAATAAACACCTGGAAATAATGTACTGCATAATAAGGGATTGTTGTAAAAACTTCAGTAGTGACAATCATCTTGAGGCAAGGTTTACACCACCAGGTAGCTAGCCCTGCCACAGTAATTCATTCACTCCACTTACTCGCACACACACTCTCACCTACAGCCAATTTACAGTGTCCAATCCACCTACTGCATGTTCTTGGAGTGTAGGAGGAAACCGGAGTACCTGGACGAAACCCATGTGACTGCAGGAAGGACATGCAGACTCCACACAGAAGGCACCCCAGCCAAGAATTAAACCAGAGAACCTCTTGCTGTGAGGAGACAACACTAACCACTGCACCACTGCTGACACCCCGATCCCATGTGCAAAAATGGGAAAAGGGGTTGAGGATAGATGGATGGATTGTAAAAACTCAAGAAAGACGTTAGTACTGACCATTATGCTTACCTAGTACTACATGCTTAGGAGCTCCTCAACAGCCAAATCATTACTCCTGTCCAATCAGCCAAACTTCCATTGGGATGGTAGTGGGGTATCCTGTGCCTCTGCATTAATAATCAAGAAAGACTATTAACAGGTTGCATTTTCCCAGAACATGTTTGTCAGAGATAGGCAAGTTGATAGGACACTATACAATATTAGCAAATGTAGCAATAACTGAACCAGGGCAAACCTAGATCTTATTTTTTTACTAACAACCTTACTATGGCCTGGTTACCTGAGTGAAAGATTATCCTCTTGTTACAGAATTACTCCTGCGACACTACTGTTCCAACCCAGATTGGCAAAAGTTCTAAAAATTATAGATTCCTCCTACTTTCAACTGACCATGATACTGGCCATGAAGCAACAAAGCACTGACCTTCTGGGTAGGCCCCCATTCCAAGCCCCCCAGCTGAATCAGTAAAAATGTGAAGTGCTGAAGAGGTCACCCAGTCATCTTGCCACTGGAAAACACCAATTTAGTAATGAAAATAGATGCATCACAATGTGAGGTCAGGCTTTCTTTTGTAACTCGCACCCAATAGTTCCTTTCAACAAGTTAGTCAATGATTTGCTAAACATCCTGCATGATAAAATTGCTCAGCAAACAAAGTTGAGGAGATCCAACAGCTCCATATCCCCCATATTCTTACTTTACTAGCATTCAAAAACATGTTAATTCACTCCCACAGGTGGTGTAGCTTGGATTGTGGCAACTTACATGATGAGAAAGCCACACGGAATTTTAAAACCCAGGAATACCAGGCTGGTATTATCTATCGTGACAATTAACCATGTGTTAGGATGGTGTTAATTCCATCTCAGTGTCTTATTTACTGCCCTCAAGTTTACGAAACCTCTGATCATACCAGTCAGGTTGATCCACCCTGAACATTATGTGCTTTGTGTGTGTCAAAAAAGTATGACAACTGAGGTAATCCCTGCTAGGGGATGGTTAATAAAGGATAAATAGAATAAATAAGGTAACATGACACCCAGTGGTCCCTAGTTCATTTCTGTTGTCTGCATGGTTTTCGTCATGATGCTATGAATTAACACATGGTAGTTCTTGCACTTAATGCCAAAGAAACTTAAACCTTCCTAGAATTCCAGTAACAGTTAAATTGCCTGTCAGGACCAGTTCCATTGCTGTCTTTACTGCCTGAGAGAATTGCACAGCATGAAATAGTATCTTAGGACCATCAAATTAGCCCACCTACTAACAGAAGTCACAGAAAGCTCAAGGTCTATCTAGCCACTGACAGAATGGTAGAGTTCTATTATTTAAGCAGTTAGTGCAGAGGATTAAGGCTATAAGCTATTAAGAAGCTGATTCCTATTTTCCATGGTTTGATTCCCTCAGCCTTGATTTCTCTACTGTGTAACTTTGAGTAAGCCACTTAATCAGACTGTGCTCTGGGACAATTAGAAAAAATCTGTCTAGGCCAATCAGTCCTCAACCAGACTGCTTGAGTAGTAACTTCCTATAAATTTGTGATTGAAGTAGTCTCTAGAGACAACCCTTATGATGGTAACCTCAGTGGACTTCCAAGTTACTTGCTGTAACATTGATTGTACTGATTCTTTATAATATAATTATATGACATATATTTATAATATATATTATGACATATAATTATTTTAAAGTTGATTATCTTACATTAGCTACAATAGTAGGAATTCCAAAAATACATAAGAATATAAGGCATCCCCCATCCCGTCCGATAGTGTCTGGCAGTAAATCAAAAACCTACTCCATAGGAGCGGTTATTGACAAATGGGTTAAACCCATGTATGCAAATATTCCCCACATGATCAAAGATTCTTGGATATTCTTGGCTAATTTAACTCCAAATGTATGGAAGAAATATTTAATATTTATTACCATTGATGTTATTGATCTTTCTTCCTGCATACCTAAACAGCAGGGATTAGAAAATGTTTGTAATAGTGTGAGGAAGTATTCCAACATGGAATGGGACAGGATATGTCTTATTATGGATATGATGACCATGGTGTTAGATCATAATTGCATATATTTTGAAGGACAACATTTTAGACAAACCAAGGGGGTAGCAATGGGGGCCTCATGTGCCTGCATATTTGTGAATCTAGTCATGTTAGAATGGGAGACGGCAAAACTGTTTGGCAGTAGTTATTATAAATATGTCTCCTACTATTCAAGATTTTTGGATGACATATTTATTTTGTGGGATGGGCCTGTGGAAAAAATGTAGTCTTTTATTGAATTTTTGAATAGTATGAGTGACTTTTTGAAGTTCAGACATCAATATAGTCCTGATGGTATTGCATACTTGGATATTTATATTCGCCATACTAGAGAAAGGTTTCAGTCAAGAATTCATCGGAAAGATACTTTTTCCAATAGCTATTTAGAGTATACCAGTAACCATTCCAAACATATGTTAAAAAACATATACAAAAGACAATGCATTAGGGCTGCCCGTATGACTTCTGATTGTTAGAATATGAAAGAAGAGATCAATTACATTAAATCAATGTTGGTTAGTAGGGGTTACCCACTATCATTATTAAATGATGTTACCAAATATGTAGTTAATGAATGGGGTAAAAATTACCCTCCTTTATTGGGGTAAAGGGTCTGAAATCAACCAAGGTAGAGGAGAAATAATACAAAATCAGACATATAATCGAGTATGTGTCCTTCAATATTCACCATATGTGAATTATATCAAAGACATTGTAAGAAAAAATTGGAACATTTTAGTAGTGGACCAAGAAGTTAGATGTATTCTAGGAGAAGGACCTCTGTTTGCTAACAAAATGGGAACTAATTTAAAGAAATATTTAGAAAAAGTTTGCATGGTTACAAATGATGATAATATATGCAAATTTACTAGAAAAATGTGGATTTTGTAAACAATGTTCAGTTATATTAGAAACTGAAGGGATGAGGTTGGAAGACATTAATCAGACGTATGTATGTTTTAAGTATGGCAATTGTAATAGCAAATATGTCATTTATTTAGCTAAGTGTATGTCATGCCCTGCTTATTACATAGGTAAGACTGAACGACAGTTCAGGAAACAGATTTATGACCATCTCTATAGTATTAGGGTCAAAGACAACAACAATGCATTGTATAAGCATATAAATTTAAGAGAGGACCAACACACATTTAAGTTTGCTATAACTGACCAGGTTGTTATAGGCTTACGGGGGTGCGATACAAAAGCTCTCCTAGGAAGGAAGGAAATTGTATGGCAAATATTAACAGATGCCACTAGAGAACCAGGACTCAACAATCATATTTCTATTAAGCCTCTATTACAACTAAGGCAATGTCTACTAACATAGTTAGGGGATGGAGACCTATAAATACATTGTTTCTTTTTATATATATGTATTTTATTAAAAATGTATTAAATATTTTTTTTACACACACATTATTAATTTATAATATTTGTATTATATTTGTATTACATCTGTGATGTAATTCTAGGATACCAAATAGATGTAAATCACTATGTCCAAGGTTATATATTATTTAATGATTTAACAACAGTATCTCAACCTAACAATATACATTCATTGTTATATTGTTATAACATAATATCAATTTACAACAATTTATATGAATTTTACAATAGTATGAATGTTATAATGGTATGTTTTTAACAATTTTACAATGGTTTTAACTAGTTCTAACAGTCCGATCATTTTTTAAGTAGGGTTTAAATGTATTTAAAGAACAGAGTATTTATTCATTATTAGGGAATGGCACTTTAAAATTTTGTATTAGTTTTTGGTGCCAAAAAGACTTTAAAAGTCTGATTGTATTTTGCATTAGTGTTCTGAGGAAGTCCACTTGCAGTGGATGAAAGTGCTTAACCTGGAGATATTCTGTGTCAATAAAACGTATTTTCCCTGTTCACTTCTGGCTTTACTTATAAGCACTGTTTTATTGTTTTTATGAGCGTTTCAGTTGATATTGTTTGTTTTTACGGTGTTGCTGCTGGTTCGGCGATTTGCAATGGTCTCCTATATAAATTTCCTCTCTTCAGCCACCCCTCTCAATATCACAACGATTAAAACCATAACTAAAACCACACAATGTATTCTTAATCCTGAAGGTAATATGCTGTTACTACCTGTTTACACATACTTGCATTGATATGTAAGCCTCAGGCGTTATGTGGTGTTGTATTGCTTTGTTCTGTAACCTATGAGTAAATGTAACCTGGGTTTAAATGTCATAGCCTCTGGTGAAAACGGACATTAATCCAGTCAGACTATCCTGGTTAACAAATGTAAAAAAAAATAAAAAATAAAATATATATATATATATATATATATATATATATAAAGACCTGATAATAAAAACTGCAGGAAGTGATGGAATTCTAGCTGAATTGTTTCAAATCACTGTTGCTTGGAATTTGTCAGTAAATTTGGAAATTGCAGCAGTGGGACATTGGATTCAAAGAGGTCAGGTTATATTCTAGTCAGACAGAAAGGGGAAGTGTTAAGTAATGCTCATATTTTCTGACAATTACCCTTGTGTCACAAGGTTTCAAGGTAACCCTCAAGGAGCTGCACGCTCAGCTCCACCACTACATAGATTAACAAGTAGATGCCCAAGCTGGTTTTAGAAGGGTCAAAGGCACCAGTGGTCAAACTGTTAACATCTGTCAAATAATACAGGAAGCAAAGGGAGGTTCCAAAAAATATTTACATCCACTTTATTACTCTAAAGCCATTGACTGTATGGATCATAATAAACTGTGGCAAGTTATTACTGAAATTAGGACACTGACTCTTCTTCTTTGTGTCTTCAGAAATCTATATGCAGAACAAAGAGCAACAGTTAGAACCAAATATTGAACAACTAGCTGTTTTAAGACTTGAGAAAGGGATGCAAAAAATGCTGTATGTTGCCACCCTAATTATTTAATTTATATACTGACTATATCATTTGAAATGCTTGGTCTGACAAACAAGATGCTGCAATCAAACCTGTCAAGAGAAATACGAACAACTTCAGATAAGCAGAAAAGGCCTAGTGTAGTAAAGTTCTTGAGGTCACAGTCTGATTCAACTAAATGATTGAACAACATAACTATGAGCAAAAAATGATGGCACATTTGGTGCATTTTCCAGTAAAACTTGTTTTCTTTCCAAAAAAACTGATATATTCTCATTATTTCCCTAAGCACAACTATAGCAGAAATAATAAATGCATAATTTTAGACTTCTCTGAATGGGGTGGGGTCAGTTATTTAACTGTCATTCAAGTTTATGGAAATTAATTTTTCTGAATGGTAACATTGTAGGCATCTGCTAATTAAAACTAGTTTCATCTTCTTTTGCCTCAGTTCTTGGAAACATTTCAAGAAGATGAAAATGCATCAATTATTAATTCATTAATAGCACCATTCCATCACTTATCTTTGTCCAGATCAGCTGTGCTGTTTTGATGCACTTTAAGCAGCTCTCTCTCTCTCGGTTTCTCTAATGCACTTACTTTACCATGGTATTCCAACGCAGTATGAAAATGTAAAAATTACATTAGAGCATCATGACATTCTGATAATGGTTTTCACTCATATTACTCTGAGTATGTATGACATGCACCGAGAAAGTGTGAAATGCATTCAAATGTATGCAAAACGTGTAAAAAAAACTGCTAAATCAATATCAGAGCTAGAAGAAATGAATGAAATTAAAACAAACTTTTCCACTAAACTCTACCAGTTTTTCATTTCAAGAATAATGCCCCGAGTTAACCTTTTCAAATCTGTTTTTTCTTTCTACTTCTTTCATTATTGTTTTTAGCATATTCAAGGCACTCCAGTGGATATAAAAAGTTTACACACCCTTGTTAAAATGAAAAACAAACAAATCTGTCAGGGGAAAAAATATAAAAAACATACAATGCGTTGGTTGCATAAGTGTGCACACCCTTAAACTGATACTTTCTTGAAGCATCCTTTGACTTAATTACAGCATTCAGTCTTCTTGGGTAGGAATTTACCAGCATGGCACATCTTGATGTGGCAATATTTGCCCACTCTTCCTTGCGGAAGCACTCCAAATTTGTCAGATTGCAAGAGCATCTCTCATGCACAGCCCTCTTCAGGTCACCCCCAGATTTTCTATTGGATTTTGGTCTGGGCTCTGACTGGGCCATTCCAAAACTTTAATCATCTTTAATTTTTTTCTAATTTCTAATTTCTTTTCTTTAATTTTCTTCTGCTAAAACCATTCTTTTCTTGATTTGGATGTATGCTTGGGGTCATTGTCATGTCGAAAGGTGAAATTCCTCTTCATCTTCAGCTTTCTAGCAGACACCTGAAGGTTTTGGGCCAGAAGTGACTGGTATTTGGAACTGTTCATAATTCCCTCCAACTTGACTAAAGCTCCAGTTCCAGCTGAAGAAAAGCAATCCCAAAGCATGATACTGCCACCACCATGCTTCACCATGGGGATGGTATTCTTCTGGTGATGCAAAGTGTTGGTTTTGCACCAAATGTACCTTTTGGAATTGTGGCCAAAAAGTTCAGCCTTGGTCTCATCAAACCATAATTCATTTCCCTATATGCTTTTGGGGGACGATATATTGTTTCGCAAATTTTAGCCAGGCCTGGATGTTTTTCTGTGTAAGAAAAGGCTTCTGTCTTGCAACCCTACCCCACAGTACAGTCATATGGAGAATATGGGAGATTGTTGTCACATGTAGTACACAACCAGTACTTGCCAGAAATTCCTGAAGCTCCTTCAATGTTGCTGTAGGTCTCTTGGCAGCCTCCCTGACCAGTTTTTGTCTTGTCTTTTCATCAATTTTGGAGGGATGTCCAGTTTTTTGCAACATCACTGTCCCATACTTTCTCCACTTTTTGATGACTGTCTTCACTGTGTTCCATGGTATATCCAATGGTATATCCAATGCTGTGGACATGTTTTTGTACCCTTCTCCTGAGTGATGCCTTTCAACAATGAGATCACTTTGATGCTTTGTAAGATCTCTGCAAACCATGGCTTTTGCTGTAGCAGGCAACTGAGTAAATGTCAAATAAATCCTACTAGGACAGCTGAACTTTATTTGAGGTTAATCAGAGTCTCTTTAATTGATGGCAGGTGTGTACCCAAGAAGATTGAATGTTGTAATTAAATCTAAAGGTGCTTCAACAAAGTATTAGTTTAAGGGTGTGCACACACAACAAAGTATTAGTTTAAGGGTGTACACACTTATGCAACCAGCATATTGTACATTTTTTATTTTGTATATTTTTCCCCTAACAGATTTGTTTATTTTTCAATTGAATTGTACAGGTTATAGGTCACGTTAAAGGTGGGAAAAGTTTTGAAATGATTTATTGTGGTCTAATTTTTTTATATCACAAACACCTGTCATTTTAACAGGGGTGTGTAAACTTTTTATATCTACTGTAGGGGCGTGGCTTTTAAAATCACAACACTGGGGCAAAAATAGGAGCACTTTCTTTTTTTTGACAATAGTAGGTCTTTACCTACTAGGCCCAGTATAGTTACTGATAGGACATATATGTATAGGCTTGGTTTATTTATTTAATAAGGCATGTACCCATAGACTGGTGTGACTTCAGTAAATCTAGGAGCACCAAGGCTAAATCCAAGGGAAAAATCATAGTGCTATGCCTGAATCATATAAATAAATATATATATATATATATATATATATATATATATATATATATATATATATATATATATATATATATATATATATATATATATATATATATATATGGATCTACCTGACTACGTCGAAACTGCAGAAGAGCGAAAACTACTTCACCGATGCCAGAAGATCGACAAGGCAGAAGACTGACGGAGGAAGACACCAACGCTGAGAACACTGAGATGGGGAAAGGATGTGTAAGTATGCGGTAGTGACGGACGTTAGGGTGCGAGTAAGGTAAGTGTGCGATGTTGACGGTGTGTAGGGATAGGGGTGGGTTGAGTGAGTTAGGGTTAGGGCGCGGGTTAGGTAAGGGTGCGAGTAAGGTAAGTGTGCGATGTTGACGGTCTGTAGGGGTAGGGGTGGGATAAGTGAGTTAGGGTTAGGGCGCTGGTTAGGTAAGGGTGCGAGTAAGGTAAGTGTGCGATGTTGGCGGTGTGTAGGGATAGGGCTGGGATAAGTGAGTTAGGGTTAGGGCGCGGGTTAGGTAAGGGTGCAGTAGTGATAGTTTTTGGGTTAGGGGCGGGTTAAGTGAGTTAGGGTTAGGGTGCGGGTTAGGTGAGTGTGCGATAGTGACGGACCTTAGGGTAAGGGTTTGGGTTAGGGTTGCAGATAGTTGTGTATGTATGGGTTAGTGTTGGTTTGTAAGGATTTTGGTGTGCTTGTGTTGTGTGTGGGTTTTGGATAGGGGATTTGTTTTGTTTGTTGTTATGATGTGTCGAGTGTATGAGGTGTCGTGTTTGTGAACTGTCGATTATGTGGTGTCGGTGAAGTCGTTTTCGTTCTTTTGGTGTTTCGATGTAGTCAGGTAGATCCATATATATATATATATATATATATATATATATAGATATGTACACACACACACACACACACACACACACACACACATATATATATATATATATATATATATATATATATATATATATAAGTATAGGTCTGCTTCACATAATCGAATTTACACTTACTGAAACTGAAAAGGATGAGACAACTTTACAGAAAACTTACCTTCATGAACACTCAGATCACCACAATTTTACTCCAGGAAAGGAACCACTTGGCCACTACGACAAAATAAACCAAAGCAAATCAAACCCACTCAGCTGGGGTGCTTCACCCCTCACAACCCCCTAATTAAATACAGCAACTTTGAGATCGCACTACAGTGGGGAAAAGGGCAAAGTTCACCCTGATAGCCAATAGTTTCCTTTCCTGAAGTAAATTCCGGTGATCTGAGTGTTCGTGAATGTAAGTTTTCGGCAAAATCATCTAGTTCTTTTACGTTCTGAGTAACTGAAAATTTGATCATGTAAAGGGCATCCATATATACATATTATATATATATATATATATATATATATATATATATATATATATACATATAATATTTATATTAGATCTAGAGGAGATGACTTTACTTATAAGATGTGCCACATAGAAGGATTACCTTACTACTGTGGATCCATAGTGGTCAAAGTTCAGGTTGCTATCAACCTCAGTACCCAGGTCATGCACCACTGGGCCTACAGTTAAGGGGGTGCTGTCTATAATATAATTACCAAGATCATCAGCTTTCCCAAAAGGAATAATTATGCATTTTTTTGCATTTGGCTTTAATCCGTGGCTTTGGCACCAATCATTTGTCTGTGTTAACCCTGTCTGCAGTATATAAACATTGGGGGAATCAATGATTGCTCACAATTTGGAATCATCAGCAAACTTGGTCAGCCACAGGGCATCCAAGTTTGCCTGGACCTTTGAGAAATAAATTCTAAAAAGTAAGGGGCCTAGCACAGAACCCTGTGGTACTCCACTGGTGACTGGTCTTTTGTTAGCGGTGAAGTCATCCACTTTAACAGTATATGTCCTATTGGTGAGACAGTTGGCTACCCATCTGGTAATGTAGGGGTTAAATTCACAGTTGGAAGAGTCTCTGTATGATACCTGAATGGGAGATTGTGTCAAATGCCTTGGTGAGGTCAAGATAGGTGGTATGCAATGTCTTTCCCTTGTCCAGGGTCTTGGTGACTTCCTTGAAGAAGTCAACCATGTTTATCAGGCATGATCTGTCTTTAACAAGTCTGAACTGAGTTTGGTGCAGAGTTTAGAGATTACCTGTGTCCTTGTACATAAGGTCCATAATGATTTTTCCATGGCTAGTCATAACAGTGGGTCAAAAATAGCAGCACTTTCTTATTTTTCAAGGCTAGTCAAGCTTATGGGCCTATAATTCCCAAGGTCAGTTGATAGTCCCACTTTGTGCAGAGGGATTCCTGTTGCTGTCCTCCATTCCACTGAAGCATAGCCAGTCTGCACACTGTGGTTAAACAGGGATTCAAGTGGGTCTGCTAGGTCATGTTTTAACTTATTTAAAAGGCAACCTGGGATGTTGTCTGGTCCCACTGATGCCATGCTTTTGGCCTTGGAGAGTAGCAGGATGACCTACTCTCTTGAGATAATAGGCTGAGGAATGGCAACAGGTATACTTTGATAGATCACTTGAGAGGACAGGGGGTGACGTTTGCTCCAAATCTGTCAGCTAGTAGGTTGCTATTACCCCCAGTTGAGTATGGGTGGTCCTATCCTCAGCCGGTTCAAGGCATAGCTGTGTATTTCCTTTTAGATTTTGGACATAGTTAAAGAATGTGTTGTGATTATCCTTAACTAGGGAGGCTATTTTTGCTTCATAATTAGCTTTGGAGAACTTGACAAGAACTCTAATTTATTTGTTTAAGCAAGAGAGGACTTTCTTCCTCTGCTGAGCCAGTTCCCTCCTGTTCTTGGGTATTAGTTCCTTTCTCTTGTTGTATAGCCTGTTTACACTAGGTTTCTACCAGGGTGGCTTGTTTTATCATTAAGACCTGATTTTAATACAGTCAGGTACAGCCAATTCTATAGAGCTGTTTAAGTGATTACACAGAGCATTGGTGTACACCTCTGCATAGGAGTCCATGTTTTCTGCATTTGAGGGGGCTTTGAAACTTCTTATATCATCACTTAGTAGGAGGTATTTTGTCGTTGAAAAATTTTTAAGCATTCTTGAGCTTGATGGGGTATCAGGTCTTATATTTACATCGAATGTGACTAATTTATGGTCCGATCTTACCAGGGAGGACATCACACAGGGTGGGGTGCAATATTCTCCCATGTTAGTGAATACTATGTCCAGGACATTTGAGTCTGTTGTGAGTGTGTTGACTAGCTGTTCCAGAGCATGTTTATTGACAAAGTCCAAAAACCCCTAAGCCAACATGTTTGTGGTTGTGTATGTTTCCCAGCAGATAATTAAAATCACCCATAAGTAAGGTGTTGTGCTGTATGGAAAGTGACTCCAGTAAGTCCAGGTATGCAGTATGCTTTTCCTGTTTCATGTTGAGGGACCTATACCTAGCAATGATGTGGTAGGGGGTTTTGCCTACAGTTAAGTGGACAAGGAATAGCTCAAGAGAGTCATATTGTTTGACCAGTCTCGAGGTATACGTATCCATAATGAAGATGAATACATCTCCTCCTTTGGTTCTTTCATGCTTAGTTTGTGGTCTGAACATATGGAAGATATTATAGCCTTGCACAGCCTGGGTGCTTGCCAGACCATTGGACCATACAGATGTCAACATTTTTCAAAGTGATGAGCGCTTCCAGGGAGTGCAGTTTCTTGTTTAGATTCCTAGCATTAAGCAGCAGCACCTTCAGTTTATATAGAGAGGATTTTGACATATTGAGAGATTGGTTATTTTGACACTGCCTAAAAAAGGCACAGTGGTGGTGACTAATGCCTTTGCCAATATCCAAAAGCCTAGAGGAGAAATGTGCAGACCATCTCTGGCAAAGCAGTGTGGTCTGTAGACAATGTCTTCCTAGGCTGACAGATAATGGTTCCCCTTGGACTGACACCAGAAGCTAAACGAATTGTTAAAGTCAATCATTTTTTTTTTGTATTGTGATATCATCCTTAGAGAAGGTAGAATGGTAATTAAGGCTAGGCTTGTACCTGCCTGTTACACATAATCTGGAAGCACAGTCATGTCTCTTTTCATATAGTCCAGTGAGGTGCATTTCAACAGAGCCATACCAGTAATTGTGGTTCAGTGACTGAGTGACTTGATGGATCCTGACCCCTGGCAGGCAGTTAACCATATCCAGCCTAGTTAGGGGAATAGCCATGTGTCTTACAAAGGAGTCACCTGGATCCAAACAAAGCGCAGGGAGGAGACGGAATAAGTAACAATGACCTGAGAACACTTAAGCAAGAACTTACACTGCCATTACATCTGTTATTCACTAAATCATATAAATATGAGGAGATTCCTCAAGATTGGAGACATGCACTTATTAAACCTGTCTTTAAGGGAAAGGGGAGTAGGACAAACCCAGAATCATACTTATCTACTTTCATGTTGTGGAAAAATAATGGAGAAGGTAATACTGGATAAGTTATTGTCAGAACTGGATAGGTTGGGACTTGAAACCATATATCAACATGCATATGTTGAAAATAGATCTATTACCACCTGTAACATGATGTTCTATAACAATATAAAAACAGCTATGAATGAAAAATTGTGCTGTGATGTGATTTATATATATTTAACTTCAGCATTTGGCAGGGTCATGCACAAAACACTGATCAATAAATTAGTGCAACTAGGTACTGATGTCCGGTTTGATTCTCAGCTAGAGCGTCTTCTGCGTGGAGACGTGCGTGAATGGGTGTACCTTCATTGAAGGTTGTGCGTCAGGCCTGGCAAGCCGGTATGTAAAAATCAACTGCCAATCATTAGTGGACCGGAGTTCCGCTGTGGCGACCCCTAACCGGGAAAAGCTGAAAGACACAAACAAACAAACAGGTACTGATGTACTGTTGATAAGATGGATAGCTGCATGGCTTACAAATAGGACATGGCAAGTTTCACACACCAACTGGATAGGTGAAATCCTTGGTTACAGTCAAGGTGTCCCACAGGGCTCAGTCCTAGGCCCTTACTTGTTTAGATTGTATCTTTCAGACCTTACTTTTTCATCTGTGGTGTTCTACAGTCTATATGCTGACGACCTGAAATTGGGTAAACTGATTACAAGTGTTACAGATAAGGCATGTCTGCAAAATAATTTTACTAAATTGACCATTTGGGCACATGAGAGTAATATGTTAATAAATACATCAAAAGCTAAGCATATGAGATTTGGGAGACATAAACTGAAAGGTGAATATTTAATACAGCACACAGTGATTGAAACTGTAGACTCATTTAAGGACCTGGGTATATGGGTAGATTCAGCTATGAGTTTTTCTAATCATATCAACCAATTGGCTAATAATAGTTATAGA
Source organism: Protopterus annectens (assembly GCF_019279795.1). Taxonomy (NCBI): domain Eukaryota; kingdom Metazoa; phylum Chordata; order Ceratodontiformes; family Protopteridae; genus Protopterus; species Protopterus annectens. The sequence continues at coordinate 438,903,933 of NC_056736.1, read as the reverse complement.
ACTATAGGTTGTATAAAAAGATTTATAAAGTCTAGGAAATCAAACATAATGAAGTCATTGTTTGTTAGTTACATTAGACCCAAACTTGAGTATGGAATAACAATATGGAAACCCTATAGGAAAACAAGCATGAATAAACTGGAAAGAGTACAGCGGAAATATAATAAGGGCATCCATGGATGTGAAAATCTAAGTTATTATGAAAGAGTAAAATATCTGAACTTGTACAGTGTCTCTTACAGATATTTAAGAGGAGATCTTATTCAGGTATATAGGGCATTTAGGGACAACTACCTCTGGAAATGTTTGGGGTTATCAAAAAGTACTAGAGAATCGTCAGATAACCTATGTAGAAGATTCTATAGGAATGAGAAGTGTACTAATTGGTTCTGTGACAGAGTAGCTGATGCTTGGAACAGACTACCAAATTACATTAAAGCAAGTACTAGTTTAGATATTTTTTAAGAACAGCCTGAACATTTATTATGGGAACGAGTGTTTTGGCATATTGGCAAGCTAGAAGGGCTTTAATGCCCATGCTTGAAACATTTGTATGTGTGTATGTATGTTGTGGATTATTTGTTGAGACACTGGTGTGTGTGTGTTATTATGTGGCATGGTTGTTTTTTGCATTGTTATATGTGTAAGTGGTTTGCTTTTGGGAGGCCTTTGATCTTTTGGTAAGTTACTAGTGAGTACCTCTGCATATGTGGGTTTGTATCATGTCCTTATTTAGTGTGGGAAGTGTGTGTGTGCTGACAACCTGTTTGGCATTCGATTTGTCCTTATGTGAGAGCCTTGCCTCCAGTTTCATAGTGTAACTACATCTCTCACATAAAGTATTTGTTTCTGGAGTAAGTGGTTGTCTGTATGCATGAGACAACTGCTACATTGCCTCAGGATGCCCATGTCTATCAGGCTGGCCATAGAGATGATGGAAAACTGCCCATCTGTGATAGCAGGTTCTTACTGTATGTTTTATTAGGTAAGGGAATGGGTTAATTTGACAGGCCTGTGCTGGTAGCACCAAGACTACAAGAGGGAACTATAATTTGTATAGGCTAAGTTTGATCAATAAGGTAATGCTACTCAGTGTACAATTGAGTTGCTCCTAGAGCAGTGAAAAAGCTTGGAAGGGTTTCACTGATAGCTGTTTAGGGGAAAAACTGAGTTTCTAGGCTTTTGCATCTATATAGGCACTGCTAACCACCACTGAGCAAACAGCAGCACACTGCAAATGTGAGGCTTAAATATGAGCAAATGAAACAAGTTTTAACTATCGGTCAGGAAAGCACACAATACACCTTTTGCCAGCAAACCTCAACTCATACAGGTTAGATCAGCACACTTCTGCAAAAAGGATGTAGAAAAACACCCTCTTAATGTAGAATAGCTGATTTGGAGCCCAGGCGTAACAAGACCACACAAACTATCTACAGCAGCCCTAGTACTAACAATTACAATGCAATACAGTACAATTAACTACTAAAAGCAGCAGTAGACAGTACAGATTTTTTTGCTATAAAGTGCAAAAATAACAGCAAATAGATTAAGAAACTGCTAAAGTACAGTCACAGTACATAAGATAAGTGCAAAAAAATACTTATTTTTTTTCTTTTCAGTAGAGGATTCCTCTATGGGAAAAGAAGATTTTCAGCAATCAGCAGTCAAGTCGTCAAACGATGAGCAGCAGCTCTGAGTATCTATGCCAAAGCCTGCACAAACATGAGGCTTATAAATGAGCAAAGAGAACCACATTTTAAGCTATTATTCAGGAAAGCGCACAACAAGAATTCCACCAGCAATACCCAACTTTGACAAGTTAGATCAGCACATTTCTGGCACAAGGGTGCAGAAAACCACATTCTTAATGAAGAATAGCTGGTTTGGGCTCCAAGTGTAACAAGACCAAAAAAACTACCTACAACAGTCCTACAACTAACAGATACAACGTAATACATTGTAATTAACTACTTAAAGCAGAAAGAGACAGTACAGTTTTTTTGAAACTGCTGAAGTACAGTCACAGTATATGAGAAGTGCAAAAAAATGCTTAGAGCCCCTTTGTGTGTTTCCCAGCTCAGACAGACCAGGTAAACATCTACTGCCACTAAATGAATAATCCCAGTCCTTCTAATGTAAAAGCACATTAAAGTAGTGTCTGGAGTGAAATGCTACCACAAACAAACTTAAAAGATGTGAAATGTTACCACAAACAAAACTTAAAGATACAGATACAGCAGTGTGTACTTTAAACAGCTTATAAAAGTATGACTAGTCAATAAAAGTACTTTGCTTTGTATAAGTGAGCCAAGAGCCACTCAATTGCATAGAATTTATAAATGTATTGAAAACAAGATAAGCTAATTAATAAGCCCTCCAGCCAATACAACTACATGCAGAAATCTCAAGTGTTTCCCCCAACACAAACAGACCAGGCTACCTCCCAGTGCACTAGATGGAAAATCCACTGACATCATGATGTAAAAACAAGTGCTTGCTAGAGTAGAAAAATGCACTACTTTATCCAACAGCTAATTAGACAATGACCTCAGATCAAGTAAATCAGTAGAACAGACAGTGAGAGGCAAAATGCACTTTTTCAATATAAGCACTAGTAAAGGCAATTCAGTATATCAATATCAGTGTAGAAAGGGAGGAGCTTATTAAGCTCAATTTACAGTAGGGGTGAGCAGCTTAAAATCACCAGGTTTAAAAAAAGCAGATCAACAAAGGAAAGGGTGGCTGGGATATATTAGCAGTGAATCACACCAGTGCTTTAGTTTATGCAGGCTTAAAATCTTTTCAGCAAAATAGAAAGGCCCAAATATACATGATTCTTTGGTAGCATTGCTGTAGGGTAGGCTAAATGTGCTCTACTCCGAAATTAAAATGTAACTATAAGGTTGCATTTTAAAGCATCTTTTAAGTTAGTCTGTGCTTAAGAGATGCTACTATATATCATAAATAAACTTTGTATATCTTTTGTACCTTGAAAGGGTTCATATCAGAGGACCTCCGTGCATTGTATTAATTTACCAAATTCTGAAGCTGACATACCACAACCCTGAAATCACACCACCTATAAATGGGAAGTACAACAGAAAATCACTCTGTAATCACCAAATATGTAATATATTAGTTATTTTACAAATTGACAAGCTGTCCTGTACTTTCCGAAATGGGAACACTGCACTAACCTACTACTTTATTATTTTCACTTTGAGGTTGAATGACCTTGGAGATGAATTAATAATGGAATTCATATAATTCCTGTACTGGACTCATCTCTGAGGTTGTATAACTGTACCCATGAACTACCACATAGTCGATAGCCTACTAAACACCGAAAGTGTAATAAGAGACCTTGGGACACAGGTAGATAGTAGTCTCTCCTTTGATAATCACGTTGCCACAGTAGTCAGGAAATCCTTCTACATGGCACACCTCACCACAAAGGGGTTCTCCTCCAGAAAAAGAGAGGTCATTGTTCCTCTCTACTCATCCCTTATTAGACCCATTATAGAGTACAACACCCTGTTTGGCATGTACCTCGCAAGACATCTGTAACAGCTGGAAAGGCCACAGAAATACCTCACTAAGAGGATTACCAGCTTCAAACAGATGCCATATGCCAACCATCTCAAAAAACTCCAGCTCTACTCCGTCGCATATCACCTACTCTGAGGCGACCTCTGCCTAATGTACAAAGCCATGTCTAACCCAGACCTGATGGACGTGCTACACTTAAAGAAATCCCAATCTGTCTGAGCCACACACTCCAGGGCCCTAAACCTTGTCACCATAATAAACAGAACATGCTGGAGGGATAGATTCCTGTCCCAGAGACTTCCCTTGCTCTGGAATAGGCTACCCGTACATGTCAAGCAAAGATCCTCATTATCCCTCTTTAAGAGAAATCTTGACAATTGGATGGGAAATAGGAAATTCACCCCGGGGATCACTGCTGTGACTTTGCTCAACAGGGGCACAGGAAAATAATTTTCTTGGGTGGCAAAAGCAAGGGAACCTCGTTTGGCTAGGCTTGTATAGGTTCTATGACTGATAGCCTAGTACTTACCTATGAACCTAATAACCACTTAGAATAGCACTAAAAAAAGAGAGGTAATCAGCTCAATGTTATAAAGCTCTTACTATGACCCAGATGACCTGAGTTCAGTTAGCAGCTCAGGCATCTGATGACGATGGTAAGGTGGGAGGATGGGCATGCCTATCTTCAAAGCTAGGACCATGTTAGTGTTTTCTCATCTAGGGCTATGGTAGAGACTGGAAATTAGGGGTAAAGATGCCAGACTGGATGTGGTGGGAGGTCAGCATAGGCATTACTGATCTATTTGCCGATGGGTGGAATACTGGATCAGTTTATTTCACAGTGTCCACTCAGCCTGATTATGTCATCTGCACATGGGGGAGCATAAAAAAATAAATCACAAGCAACAGTCAGTGTCAGTCATGCAACAGGTAGTGCACTCACCTTTATAACAGACGGTTGTAGGCTCTTTTCCCACACAGGTAGATTGATTGTTGACACTGCAGTGGAGTATGGAAGGGGGGCTGCACTCCTGAGAGTGTCATCCTTCAGATGAGACATTAAATCAAGGTCCTGTCTGATTGCATTGGTGGGTGTAAAAGATTATACAGCACTTACTGAAAAGAGTAGGGATCCTATATACACATATACATATATACACACACACACACACACACACACACACACACACACACACACACACACACACACACACACACATTTATACATTTTAAGTCATTTATTTTTTTCATATTTTACACATTGAGCTTGCCATTCATACACTTTTATATCAACCCTCACTGCTTTTTCCATAACCATAATCTAATTTTCTTTAATATTAGTAAACAATATCCAGTTTCCATTAAACATGATTTCATTAAATCTTTCACTCCATAATACCCAAACTGCATGATACTTCCTTATCTAAATCTACTTTCAAATTTTTGTTTATATTTTCATAATATACATATTTAATCATATCCATATTTATATCATCGTTATTTTTTCAATTTTCAAAATCATTTTCTATACATAATTTATTCCACAGTTTTTAATTCTCTCACATTTTAGGAAAACATGTTCTGTTGTTTCTTCTTCTCAAGAATGCAAACATATTCTTTCACTTTTCTTTTTTGTAAGGCATATTTGCCTTTATGGGTAATTTCTTTGCTCCCAATCACCACAGAAAATCATGGTATTCAAGATTATGTCTACATTTCTTTCTTTCTTTAATTGCATTAATCTTTACTTCTGGACTATTTTCCCATGTATTAATACAATAATATTTCATTGTAATATTCTTATACCATATTTTTCTATCTTCTCCCACTTCCTGAATATTTATTTTCCATATTTTTATCTTTTGTTAACAGTTCTCTATTTCTTCTTTAAAATGTTCTTTTGTTCTTTTATTATTTCTTATGTTTCCCCAAATTCCTTATACTTAAATATATTTGTCACTCATTTCTCATTTTTTTACATTTAACCATTTCAATAACTTATAAAAAATTAGTGAAGCAGCATGGATGTATCATACATAATCCCCTCCTTCTTTATTCATGTATAATACACCCCTTTTAACAAGATTTATTCTCAATCCCAATATAAAGGAGAAGAATATTTCTAGTAAAAGTTTTTCATATGCTCTAGGAATCATAACATCACTGGAGAAACATGCTGGGAGGGAATTTAATAAAGCCTACATGTTTTCTTTTTTCCATGTAGGCATTGCACCATGCTGCTAACATGGCCACAAAAATTTTTAGATTCAGTAAGCACTGCTGAGCGGAGTGCACGAACGTGCCAACATGGAAACTTCCATGGTGTGCAAATCACCTCATAAGCAGGTGAATCTCATGCAAATGAGGCAGGTAGAGTGATCCAGCATGCAGATAGGCAGCCCTGCAGACCTGGTGTCAGTGCCCATATTGTACACAGAAAACTTCCATATACAGGACTGTAGACAGAAAAAGGGGCTGTAAAAATGTAGGTAGATAGACAGAAATGGCATAGCACACACAGATATGAGCAAAACTGACCTCTGTGTGTCCAAACATTACAGTAAATATGTTAAAATATATTTTTTAATAATCTTGGCATGTTTGTGCAGCACACTACAGTGTGCAAACATGCCTTATATATATATATAAAAACAAGTGGAAAATGAAATATTAATATCATAAGACAGAAATGTATTACAGGATCCTGAGTGCAGTATCTACAATGGTGCATCGGTCCTGTTGCTAATGTGCAGGGGCTTGGAAGTGTGTAGTATCCAGGTTGTGAGCACTGATCCCTATGCAGATGAGGCGGAGATACTGAATAGCAAAATGGGGTAATCGTGTCTGCAGATCCCTTCCGTATAGGCAGAGAACCATGTTGGTGTCCACAGAGGAGGTAGCTGACATCAGGAGAGGGTATGTCCACTAACATCTGAGCTGACTGGAACATAGCCATTCCTGTTTGTGCAACCCACCACCATGCCATGCGTGTAAGTTTGGGGGAGGTGTGCACTAACTGCTAAGCATTGTTTACCAACAGGGCTCTCATTTGTGTGGTGTGCCACAGTTCTTAGAGTATCTAAAAAGCCAGTGATGTATTAATTAGTGTTGATCCTTGCTTAAATTAAACTAGGGCCAATAAATGATGCCATAGATATATTAGACAGGTGCAATGCATCATAGGTAGCCAATCACGCAGGCAGCACCTACAGTAAAGCACTATAAAATATGCATACACCCTACAATCTGATTTTTCCCCCATACTCTGCATCATTGAAGTACAGACTTGGGAATTTTAACAGAAAGAATGCTAGGAGCTGCTGCAGGTCTGCTACATTTGTATGTTTTAGATGCTGAAGTCTGTGCTGCTGCAGCTGATAATAGGCCTAGGCAGAGAAGGAGAAGAGTGTTCAGGCCCAGCATAACCTTTCAGGAGCTATATGAGCTGGAGACTGTAGAGCACTATAGGGTGGACAGGGACATACTACAATAACTCACTGAGCTCTGTCACCCTTAACTCAGGCTCACAGCCAACAGAGGGGACCCCATCCGAGTTGAAACAAAGGTATGTGTAGCCCTTAGGATAATAGCTACAGGTGCCTTCCAAAGACCAAGTGGGGACATGATGGGGGTCTCATAGGCATCAGCATCCAGGATACTCCACCGGTTACTGGATGCCATGCTACCACATGCTAGTGAGCACATATATTTTCCCCTCACCCCTGAGGTGAGGGCCAGCAATATGTAAGACTTCTACCATGTAGCACACTACCCTGAGGTACTGGGTGCTATACATTGCACTCATGTACACATCGAGGCACCACCCAGTGAGTAGGGTTGAATCTGTGTTAACCGCAAGGGGTACCACTCCATTAACTGCCAGGTCATGTGCAATGCCCAGGGCATTATCATGAATGTGTGTGCTGGCAACTCTGGCAGCTATCATGACTCCGATATCTGACACGCATCACAGGTGTACCAGATGTTTGCTAGGGGGGACATCCCAAATGGCCAATTAGTGAAGGATGCTGGCTACACTCTGGAACTGTGGATGATGACACCCATCAGAAATGCACACACACCCACAGAAGAAGGCCATAATGAGGCACACACACAAACTAGAAACATCATAGAGCATGTTTTGGGGTTGCTGAAGTCACTGTTCCAGTGCCTCGATATATCTGGTGGAGCCCTGCAATACTATCCAGCCACATGTGCACATATGTTCACAGTATGTGCCATGCTACACAATATGATCTTGGAGAAACAGCTGCAGCAGGAACAGCATAGGGAAGGGATACACAGCCCCCCACCAGTGCCTAGGTCACCACAGCCACACTCACAGAAAACTCAGAGGAGGAGCCCCCTGATGATGTCCCTGTAGGCAGACATAGGCATACCCAGTACACCCTGGTATTGGCTAAGAGACAATGCATAGCACATTCACTGACAACCTAGGGCCCTAGGAATATACACACACACACACACACACACACACACACACACACACACACACACACACACACACACACACACACACACACACAGACACACACACACACACACACACACACACACACACACACACACACACACACACACCCTGCAAAGCTATAAACATGCCCTCATGGGCTATCCACTAGCAATAGTTATGCAGTTTTTGGGCCCGTAACTTGTTGCTGACTTCCAAATTGCCCTCTTCTACAAGGTCTGATGATGTCAGCCATATTAAAACTACCAGCTGACAATGCAGTATCAGATATAAGCCATGGTGCATGTGATAAGTACTGTTATCTATACTGTATAAGTCTAGATAGGTAGGGGTTCAAATCTCACTCTATCCAACATGGTGTCTGTGTATATTTGTATAGCATGCATATGATAACTTTTGTAACCTAGCGATAGTTAGGGTTTTGCATCATTTTATTTGTAGCGGGTGATGTGGACCCCAAATGACTGACCTCAACAAGGCTTGCTGACATCAACAAGCATTATATGTTCTAAACTGATAGTACTAGCAGACATGAGTTGTGTTGTATGCATTGGGTACTGTGATCTGTAGTGTGTACCAGTACACAGGCAGAGAGTGAGTGGAAGTGGTGCTAGTCTGAATGTAGCCATGTTTGTGTGTGAGACTGTTACAGCAGTATACATCATGTTATGGAGCCATAGGACATGTGAACTTAACTAACATAATGGCCATACAGCACTCACAATCAGAGACATCTGTATACCCCTTAGTACAGGACCAGCACATATTGCCCCAGTCCAAGAGTGACTCAGGCAGATGCAGTGTGTTGAGATGATGGCCACCCAGCCAATCACACAGATAGCATGTGCTGAGGTGCACCGAGGTGTTCTGTGTACCATTAGGCAGGGTCTGTTTCAAGGGAGTGTTTATGTCTGCTAGATAAATCTCTCATACAAGCATGTAGTTCTAACATCACATAGTAAGTTAATGTCCTTACAGTGAGTCATCCATCTACTATGCTCCGTACAGACAGGCAGCATATGCACTCCAGAAAAGTCACACCTTGCCCTGTAGCAGACCTTATCACAAATTATGAATGCATCAGTACGTTGACCACCACCATTGTCCTTGGTAGACTGTCATACAGATGTCAACCTATGTAGTCATGCACGTCTACTGCTGTACCTTGCTAAAGTCGTATTTCTTTTGTGATGTCAAGCCATGTTGTGCTGCTTCACTGTTGCCATGTGTCCATAGGTTACCCCTTCAGACTCCTGGAGCAGAAACATACACAGGTCCGTGACATACCTGTCATTATGTAACAATACTGCCAGTACAATATCACACAACATAAGGTCCACAAAAGTATGTTGCATACTCACAATACATGCCAACATACAGTGTATGTTGGTGACCACTACAAGTGGTCTGGCAAAACAATACTGCATTACACAAGTATATGTCAAGCAATATAGTCACCCTGTGCATCAGACAAACAGCTACATTCCCCTGTATCAATGGGAAGGATGGCAGGGATGTGGCACAGACATCATCACTTACACAGGGTGAAGTGTGGGGGTGCTGGAGGCCTAGGCTGGCTCAAATTGTTGACAGCATGTGTGTGTGTGTGTGTGTGTGTGTGTGTGTGTGTGTGTGTGTGTGTGTGTGTGTGTGTGTGTGTGTGTGTGTGTGTGTGTGAGAATCAGGAAGGGGACCAGGTTAGATGGACCCTGGAGAGGTGCCATGTATGTCTGTAGGTGACCCGCATATGAAAGTGATGTGTGTGTGTGCATGGACACAGTCAAGCTCAGTGCTAGCCCTACATGTGTGCATGTTGGACAACTTTGAACCATACATGGTAGAGTTGACAGTATACTGTCTCCAGCTCTGAACATGGGAACTGGCTCTGCCAGGAATTGCGCTGGCATCACCATGCCCAAGGTCAGATGCAGTGCTTGTACCTGATGGTGACTGCTGTCTGCTGGGACTGTGTCCCCCCAAGGGACCACCCAGGACCATGCACCCATGACCTGCCATGTCATTGTGTGGACAGCACACTCCCCTCTGTAGTGCTGTATATACTGCCACTATGGGAGCGTACCTGTCCATGTGGATTCTCAGCAGATGGTGTTGTTGAACTATGTCCATGGGTCAATGCCCAACTCCAACCACACATTTCAGCACAGACAATGCGTGGTCCAAGACAGACGCTGTCTCAGCCCACCATCCGTTCACTGCATCAGTGAAGTGATAAAGGGTGTCCCCAGTGTGGTGAAGGCATTCAAGGATGTCAGACTCTGCTGCATCCATAACCCTAAGCATACATCTTGTGTTCAGTTCAGAATGTGCCTGTGCCTCAATGATGGCCCAAAACATGTGTCAAGTGATCCATGATGTGACACCTGCAACAGGTGGTGGACAGACAGCAATCCTCCTATGAGCACCACTGTCAATCTGCCACTGTGGGACCTTGCCAATTCTCAGGCTATGGCCACTGTCTACACTCATAAAGCCATAGTTGTCACACTGGCCTGTTCAATGTCTCCAGCCTCTGACTATCCAGTATTTGAGGCCTGTGGGGACTGGGTATGTGTGGGCATACTGACTGTGTGTGGTGACAAAGGTGGCAGAAGAGAAATGCCAACCTCTGGGACAGATTCAGCACCCAACAACCCCACCTGTGCCTCACTGTGGCCACCAACATAATCAGAGTCTGAAGGGACACTGGCATCAGGTTGTGTGGGGGAGAGACCTCAACCCCCCCCCCCCCCGTTCACCTGTGGAAACCAAGACAAAGGCAGTACATTACTATCTGCACTATTATGTATGGAAAATCCACAAAGAGTCATAATAATGAGGATCAACAACTGCATTACCACTCTTACATCTTCTCATCTCCACTTTCATGCACAACAGACTTCCTCACAACAAAATGCACATTCATCTGAAGACCTTTATAACAAGCATGACAGGTAAATCATGTGACACTTGACCAGAACAATGTACCTTTTAGGTATGCAGTATGACACTATACCTGATAAAACCATACATAAGATCCAGTACACCTATCTTAAGAAATATATACAAATACAAGTTTCAATGCCTAAGTTATGTATCCTCAAACATTTGGTTTTTACAAGGCATGTCAGATAAATTGCCTGATGTACACCAGGAGGCTTATTCACTCTGAACTATAACTACAAAAGTGTTTCTGCTCATTAAACTACAATCCTGTGATTACCCACTCTAGGAAACTTTGGTCTCTGTTCCAGACTGGAATATACAAACATTCTACTGTGGTTACACACAACGTTAAGTGTACATAGGCATACACAGGGAATTATCCTGGCCCTTAACCTTAATAGCATATATATATATATATATATATATATATATATATATATGTTCCGTACCAAAACAGTATCAAGCTTACCAGGAGCAGGACCACAGCCTTGGACAACTCCTGATGGACCTGTAAAAAGGTGTGGGTGAGGTCATTTCAGTACCACTGCATGTTGCATAACAACAAGGTAATACCTGCATATATTTCGCATGTACAGTAGCTACTGTGTTACTTGATGTATTGGTGACATTCTGAGTATGAGTGTACAACTGAGCTTAATCCCCACCCCACCCAGAGCAGGGAGACCTGACACCCACATAAAGGTATGTACAGCCTATCAGGATGACTGCTACAGTATTAAAATGATGATCACAGTAAGCTTACCTGCATGCTCATCTGCTGTGGATGCTGTGGCACCCAGCTCAATAATGTATGATGTGATGGATGCCTGGGATCTGTGGTGTGTCCCTAGGTTTGCCAGTTATTATGAATTGGATGGCGTATATGTCTTCATTGAATTTGTTGTTGCAAGATGTTGAGACTTTTAAGAAAATTACATTCATGGATATTAAAAAATACATTACAGATGTGAACATGGTAATATATGGTTTATAGCTGAATAATGCTATAAGCATAGAATTATTTAATTACTTTATGGTACCTTGCCCTAGAATACCACAAATTTATGGCATACATAAGGTTCATAAATCACTTGGAACCCCCCCCCCCCCCCACTGAGACCTATAGTCTCAGGGGGAGGGTGGGTAACTGAAACAATTTCTATCTTCTTGCAAAACAAACTAAGTAGATATTTACAGAGTTGCCCTAGTGTTATTCGTGATAAAACTGATTTTTTAATAAAGTTGAGGGAATGGTATGATAAAAAGGAAAAAATAGATCGTATGTTTGTTACACTGGACATAACCTCACTATTCAATCTGATACCAAATGAACATGGTATTGAAGACATTTGTGACTTCCTTAATGTTGAAATAGGCTTTCTGCTAAAGAAATAGAAAATATATGTATGCTATTGGATATTGTTCTAACCAAAAACATTTTTCTTTTTAATAATGAACCTTTTCTGCAATTCGTAGGTGTGGCCATGGGGACTGCCATGGCCAACACCTATGCCAAACTGGTCCTACATCAATGGGAGAAGCAATTTATCTATAGTGAAAATAATGTGTTAAAAAATTTAATTTTATCACAGATATCAGGATGATTGCTTCTTGATATGGAATGGAACACAGGAAGAGCTAGTGGAGTATATTTCATATTTGAATAATTCAACTAGCTTTTTGAAATTTAAGATAATAAGTTCTGATGTGAAAATAATATTCTTGGACGTAGAAGTTAAAAAAAAAGGAAGATAGGATTGAAACTAGTGTCCATAAAATGGACGTGCATGCTAGTTGTTATGTACATAGACAGAGCTTGCACACACCTCATACTTTTAATGGTATGATGAGATCACAATTTAACAGTCAGTAAGCTAAATACAGAAGATAGTAAGTTCATAGAACAAATGAAAGAAATGACCAGTGAATTTAATAGTGACTATGATTTGAAGGCCATAGAAAAAATATGTGAAGAAGTTTGTAAAGACAGGAGTGATACAAATAAGCCCATATTTTTATTAGAAAAGGGTATTGAATGTTCAATAAAAGAACATGTGAGTAAGATTAGGTATATCACTACTTTTAATGTAAAAACTAGACATGTAAAGAAAATAATACAAAAAATTGGGCTATTTTGTTAGCACTGCCAGAATTACAAAGGATTCTGGATAAAAAACCTAACTTTGCATAGAGAAATCTTAGAAATTTAAAGAGGAGGTTGTGTTATAAGGATTTTAAATCATTACATAAATATAATTCAGTGAATAAGTCAGGAACAGTCCAGTGTATGAACTGTGGTTGTTGTAGAGACATTTTAGCACACAATAATTTATTTGTTCATCCTATAACTAATAAGCAGTATATATTTAATTGTTCTTCAAGTTGTAATAGTGTAAATGTGGTCTATCTAGCTTGTGTTAAATGCTCATCATTTTATGTGGGTAAAACCACTAGAAAACTGAAAGAGTGTGTGAAGATTGGAGGAAGATGGGCAAAGGCTGCCAGCCTAGTCAAACAGAATTTGATAAATAATTCTATCAATTGTATATATAAATAAATGTAAAATGCAGGCTTGTGTTTTTAAATGAAAGAAAACACTGTAGAATGTGAATTTCAAGATTGTTGCAACATTGTCATCTGCTGTAAGGAAAACCAAGCCAAGCATTTCAAATGTGTCTTTTGAAATTGAAAAGATCTTATGAATCTCTTTTATGTTTTACAAGTCGGCTCCAGTGGGTCTGGATGAAGGTTTCATGCCCATTGTTTTAAGGTTAAGGTTAAGGGCCAGAATTTACATGTGGAAGATGCTTTATTGCTGTGGTTTCTGCTAGAGCGTATATGTGAAATGCCTTGTATTGTTGTAGTTTCCTGAGCAGGTGTTGGCTTGCTAAATAATGCAGTTTGTGGCCTGAGAAAACCTAAGTGTCAAAATGATGTAATGTGGGAGGGCCTCAGCAGAGCTGTTGGTTAGTGTTTAAAAACTATTGTTCAGTGAGAGACTGTAAGCATTTTGATCTTGGACATCTAACCCAGCACTGCTTATGCTTTATGTATGTAAGTAAGATAATAGCACTGTGATTTCTCTCAGGAATAGGTAAACTTAGAAGAAAGTTAGATTAAGTGTTTTTCTTTGACATCAGACCTGTCCTACAGTTTTAAGTTTCTGTGTGATCTCTGAACTCTTAGATATCTCTGTGGTGTAGTAGTATTGTCTTGTGTTTTAATTATTTATTATTAAATATTTAAAAAACCTTTACATGTGGCTGGTTTATGTAGAGATAATTTAACCTCTAAAGTACATTACATATTTACAGATTTTACTGTCTAAGTCACTCCAAATTAAGCCTAGACTGAATAGTCACATTACCAACTGGATAATAATATTGCACAGTAATAATTGGACACCCTTTTAAGGGCCTTTTAGTAGCTGATATTATTAGCTGGGTGGTGGCAGGAATTACTACCGTATGGTCTGGGTAATAGGGGCACAGCTGGAGAACCTGTGACTGCCTTTTCCCAGGAGGGTCTGTGTGGTTGTATAACCTTTTCTCAGTGTGTGTGTGGTGTGTCAGCTACTTGGCAGGGGCACAAAGCACTGGTTGGACAGAGAGGGTACTGGAGGTTTTAGCTTGCCCAGCTAGGCTGAGACCTGGACCCTATAACTGTGCCAGTGGGGAGTCTTATTGGGGACCTGGAGAACAAGGGCGCAACCAGCCCAAGACTGACTGTGATCTCTGTGTGCACTTAAGGGAAATTGTACTTTACTGTGTGCATTAGTTATCCTTTCCTCTTCTAGGAGACAACCTCCCTGGTGCTAGTGGTGTGGATTGAGGCTCCCTGATTGCTGGGCCAGGGCTCGGGCATCACATATTGGTGGCAGTGGTTGGAATATCCTATCGCATATTGGTGGCAATGGTTGGGATATCCTATCACATATTGGTTTGCTGTGGTGGGATCCACATCACATATTGATTAGTTGGCAAACACTAATTGGCTTGGAGTGCTGTGGGTAGAGTGAATGTAGTTTATGTACAGTGATCTCTAAAAGTGTTTTGTGCTCTAAAACAGTCACGCAGTGTATACTCAGAGTTCAGATCACAATTGTTTTATTTCTTTTGTTAGCTTAGTGTTAGTCAGGGTGAGCAGGCAGCATGTCAGCAGAGGAGTATGGAAAGCTGACAAGGAGCCAGCTGGCAGAGATGTGCCAGGCTAGGGGACTGGTGCATGGAAACCTGACTAAGACAGGCCTGATTGCAGCCTTGGTTACAGCTGCATCAGAAAACAGCAGCCTGGAGGGCAATCAGACTGACAGTGGAGATACAATACCCTCAGAGAATGGACAGATCAACATTTCTGCAGTGGACTTCCAGCTGGAGCTAAAGAGACTTCAGTTGGAGGCCAGGCGTATGGAACTAGAAGCAGCTGAGAAAATGAGGAGTTTACAAGCTGAGGAAAATGAATGGCAGAGGAGGCATGAGAGGGAAATGCTGACTCTTTGCCAGAGTCATGGAGGTAATGGGGAAGGGTGTAACTGGACCCCAGTAGCACAAAAGGTCAATACATTTCTTCCACAGTTTAAAGACTGGGATAATTTTGATAGTTTCATTCATATGTTTGAGTGGGTATGTAAACAGTATGAAGTTGACCAAGGGCTACGGGTACAGTTCCTGATCCCCTTACTCCATGGTAAAGCTGCAACTTCTTTAGCAAAAATGTATGACACTGACTGTTTTGATTATACTGCTGTAAAAAGACACTTATTGGAATGGTTTAAGCTAACACCTGAGATGTATAGGAAAAGGTTTCATGAGCATAGACGCAAGGCAGATGAAAATGTATGTGAATATGTTGCTGAACTGAGCACTTATTTTCATAGCTGGGTGAGTGTATGTCAGTTCACTTTTGAAGGGCTGGCAGACCTTTTGGTAAGGGAACAAGCCCTTTGCACTTTGCCTGAGGACATGAGGATCTGGTTAACTGATAAGCAGTGTGCTACTTCAGAGGAGTTGAGGAAGAAGGGAAACCTATACCTAGAAAGCAGGGCAGCCCTGCACAGGAGAGGGACCCCAGTGCTGCTCATGGAACAAAAGGAACCCATGGTGGGCAGCACAGACTGCCCCAACAGAATTCACCAGTAGCAGGGGAAGCCACTAGTCCAGTTATATGTCCAGGAGCAAGGGTTAAATGTTTTGAATGCAACCAGTGGGGCCATGGGGCATACGGCTGTCCATGGAGGAAAGGTGGGGAACAAAAGGTGAAAGAGCCAGTAAGTGGGAAAGACAAAATTTCCAGTAGGAGGTTATTTTGAGAAAACAGGGGTATGGAACTACCATCCTGCAGATATCCTAAGAGGGAAGAATTTGGATGAGGCAGTACTATGTACTTATGCAGTTACATGCAGTGAGGCTAGGAGACAATCACGTGGGTCTGGTAGCCTGGGGGAGATCCAGACAGACTGCATACTTGCAGCCAGGACTGCTGAGGTGGTTACTTCAGGGAGTGAGATACACTGTAGCAGTGAGACTGAATGTGAGCCACAGCTGCTTGTGGGTACTGGTGTTCCCTTGGACAGGGTAACTGCAAAGGAAGAGGTGTGTAGTAGTACCCAGGCTGGCAGTGAGGCACCACTGTCAGAGGATGCCAGACTTCCTGTGGATGGGGAGCTGGTAAGAGTTACAAGGAGAGAACTGAGACAGACTCAGCTCTCAGACCCTACATTATAAGGCCTGAGGCAGGTAGCTAGGGAGGCTCCTGATTCTCAAGGGAATGGGGAATCGTTATACTGGAACAAAGGGTTACTGTACAGAGAGTGAACCCCTGAGGGAGGGCTACAAGGTGAGAGAGTACAGCAGTTGGTAGTGCCTAGAGCATAACATCTGGCACTTCTAGCCATAGCCCATGATATTCTCTTTGCAGGTCATATGGGCATAAAATGTACAAAGAGGCATATTATGCAAAACTTCTATTGGCCTGGAATTTCCAGAGATGTATCAGGGTACTGCAGGACCTGTGAGCAGTGCCAAAAGGTAAGCAAGGCAGGAGACAAGGTGAGAGCTCCTTTGATGCCTTTGCCTGTGATTGAGGAGTCATTTCAGAGGGTAGCTATGGATATTGTGGATCCTCTGAGTACTCCAAGTTCCACAGGGAAAACGTATATCCTAGTGATTGTAGATTATGCTACACGATACCCTGAGGCAGTGGCTTTGTCCTCCATTGAGGCAGAGAAGGTGGCAAATGCTTTGCTAGAGATTTTCAGCAGGGTAGGTTTCCCAAAAGAAATACTGTCTGACAGAGGTGCCAATTTTATGTCAGACCAGCTGGTTTGTCTGTGGAAGTCCTGTGGGGTGAAGCACATGAAGACCACCCTCTACCATCCCCAGACTAATGGTCTTGTTGAGAGGTTAAACTCTACAGTCAAGTCCATGCTGCGGGCATTTACAGATCAGTTTAAGAGGGAGTGGGACAAATATTTTCCCCATCTGTTGTTTGCTTACAGAGAGGTTCCCAAGGAATCCACAGGTTTTTTATGCTTTGAGTTGCTGTATGGGCATGGGCTGAGGGGACCTGTAGATTTAATTTGAAATGAGTGGGAAGGTGAGTGTGAGTCTCCCAAGGACTCTGTTGTGGCATACGTCCTAAACCTCGGGACAAGGCTCAGGGAACTCATGGGCCTGGCCCAGGAGAACCTGGCAGAAGCCCAACAACAGAAAAAGGTGTGGTATGACAGGAATGCTCGAGCTAGAGAGTATGCTGTGGGGCAGCAGATGATGGTTATCATTCCTGTCAGACACAACAAGTTGCAAGCATCTTGGGAGGGACCCTACAAGGTGGTAAGAAAGGTAAGTGATGTTAACTACATGGTGAAAGTGCTAGGCAGAAGGCAGGGGCACAGATTGTACCAGGTTAACATGAGGAAACCTTACCATGATAGAGAGGCCCTTCTGCTGAGCATTTGCAGTGGATTGCAGGAGGAGTCTGAGAGAGATCTTGTGACTGATCTCCTCAGTGACGCTCAGGCTGACACCTCAATGGAAGGGGTAGCAATGTCCCAGCAGCTATCTCCTACCCAGGTTCTAGAAATTCGAGCAGTATTGCAGAAATTTGGGGACATGTTCACTGGGAAACCAGGGTGCACTCACCTGGTGCAGCACCAGGTGGATACAGGACCCTAAAGGCCTATTAGGCAGGCCCCTTATAGGGTGCCTGAGAGAGTCAAACAGACTCTGAAGGAGGAGGTACAGGAGATGTTGGAACTAGGAGTGATTCAAGAGTCCAACAGTCCCTGGGCCTCACCAGTGGTGTTGGTGCCAAAGAAGGATAGCAGCACCAGGTTCTGTGTGGATTACAGGAAATTAAATAGTCACACAGAGTCAGATGCTTACCCCATGCCTAGGACAGATGAGGCCCTAGAGCAGCTGGGTGGGGATAAGCATCTTACAACCATTGATCTTACCAAGGGTTACTGACAGGTGCCCATGACTCCTAGTGCTAAAGAGAAGTCAGCCTTTGTGACTCCTTTTGGCTTGTATGAGTTCACAAATATGCCCTTTGGGATGAAGAATGCTCCAGCATCTTTCCAGAGGCTGGCAAATCATATCTTAGCAGAAGCAGGAGGGTTTGCCCTTGCTTATAATGATGATATTGCTGTCTACAGCCATTACTGGCAATAGCACCTTCAGCATGTCAGGGAGGTGCTGGGCAGACTACAGAGGGCAGGGTTGACCATTAAGCTGAACAAATGTCAAGTGAGTATGGCAGAGCTCTCCTACCTAGGACATAGAGTGGGGAGTGGTAAGATAAGGCCAGAACCTGCCAAAGTGGAAGCTATTCAGGCATGGCCTGCACCTGTTACCAAAAAGCAGGTGAGGGCATTCTTAGGGACAGCAGAGTACTACAGAAAGTTTGTTCCCAATTATAGTACCATAGCTACTCCCCTCACAGACCTGACAAGGAAGAACAGGCCAGATAAGGTAGTGTGGACCCCAGCATGTGAGCAGGCATTTTAGAAGCTTAAGGAAGCTTTGGGAGGGCCCCCTGTGTTAGCCAGTCCAGACTATAGCAAATAATTTGTTGTGCAGGTGGATGCTTCAAACTATGGGGTGGGGGCTGAACTTAGCCAGATTTCTTCAGAGGGAGAAGAGCACCCAGTAGTTTATCTCAGTCATAGGCTCCAACCCAGGGAGGAATGCTATGCAGTGGTAGAAAAGGAATGTCTAGCCACAGGGTGGGCACTACAAAACTTCAGCCTTATCTGTATGGAAGAAAATTTGCTGTGATGACAGATCACAACCCTCTAACATGGTTAAACAGAGCCAGTCAGCAAAATGCCAAGTTGCTAAGATGGAGCCTGGGGTTGCAAGCATATGATATGTCGGTGCTGCACCGCAGTGGGAGTAGCAATGCCAATGCAGATGGGCTCTCAAGACAGGGAATGGGGTGCGGTACACCCAGTTAGACCTGACACTCTCAAGTGATGTTTCACAAGGGGCACTTGAAAAAACTTGCTTGAATTCCCCAGGGGGGGGGGTATGTGAAGATTGGAGGAAAATGGGGGAAGGCTGCCAGCCTAGTCAAATAGAATTTGATAAATAATTCTATCAATTGTATAAATAAATGTAAAATGCAGGCTTGTGTTTTTAAATAAAGAAAACACTGTAAAATGTGAACTTCAGGATTGCTGAAACATTCCCATCTGCTGTAAGGAAAATCAAGCCAAGCATTTCAAATGTGTCTTTTGAATTGAAAAAATCTTATGAATCTCTTTGATGTTTTATAAATCGGCTCCAGTGGGTCTGGATGAAGGTTTCATTCCCATTATTTTAAGGTTAAAGTTAAGGACCAGAATTTACATGTGGAAGGTGCTTTATTGCTCTGGTTTCTGCTAGAGTGTATATGTGAAATGCCTTGTATTGTTGTAGTTCCTGAGCAGGTGTTAGCTTGCTAAATAATGCAGTTTGTGGCCTGAGAAAACCTAAGTGTCAAAATGATGTAATTTGGTAGGGCCTCAGCAGAGCTGTTCGTTAGTGTTTAAAAACTATTGTTCAGTGAGAGACTGTAAGCATTTTGATCTTGGACATCTAACCAAGCACTGCTTATGCTTTATGTATGTAAAATAATAGCATTGTGATTTCTCTTAGGAATAGTTAAACTTAGAAGAAAGTTAGATTAAGTGTTTTTCTTTGACATCAGACCTGTCCTACTGTATTGTTTTAAGTTTCTGTGTAATCTCTGAACTCTTAAATATCTCTGTGGTGTAGTAGTATTGTCTTGTGTTTTAATTATTTATTATTAAATATTTTAAAAACCTTTACCTGTGGCTTTTTTATGTAGAGATAATTTAACCTCTAAAGTACAGTACATATTTACAGATTTTACTGCCTAAGTCACTCCAGATTAAGCCTAGACTGAATAGTCACATTACCAATTGGATAATAATATTGCACAGTAATAATTGGACACCCTTTTAAGGGCCTTTTAGTAACTGATATTATTAGCTGGGTGGTAGCAGGAATTACTACCATATGGTCGGGGTAATAGGGGCACAGCTGGAGAATCTGTGCCAGCCTTTTCCCAGGAGGGTCTGTGTGGTTGTATAACCTCTTCTCAAAGTGTGCGTGTGGTGTGTCAGCTACTTGGCAGGGACACAAGGCACTGGTTGGACAGAAAGGGTACTGGAGGTTTTAGCCCAGCTAGGCTGAGACCTGAACCCTATAGCTGTGCCAGTGGGGAGTCTTATTGGGGACCTGGAGAGCAAGGGAGCAACCAGCCCAAGACTGACTGTGATCTCTGTGTGCACTTAAGGGAAATTGTACTTTACTGTGTGTATTAGTTATCCTTTCCTCTTCTAGGAGATGACCTCCCTGGTGCTAGTGATGAGGATTGAGGCTCCTTGATTGCTGGGCCAGGGCACTGGCATCACAGAGCAAACCATTGAGCCTAAGTCTGATATTTGTAGGAAAGTTGAAACAAATACATTAAGTAAACATATTAAGATTAATGGCCATGAACATTATTTTAAGTTTAGAGTTATGGATATAGTTTTTAAGGGTGTTAGGGGAGGTGACATTAACAGTATGTTGGAAAATAAAGAATATGAGTGGATTATTAGACTTCAGGCAAATATTAAGCCTGGTCTTAATAATGCTGTGAGTATTAAGCCTGTTTTGGTTAGAAAACAACAGCAGAATCTTAAATGTGAAATTTTTATGTATGTGTAAATGGTTTTAATTATGTAATAATGTACTTTTTGAGTACTTGTATTTTTTAATTTTTTGGGGGGTATGTGATAGGCTGACTGTGATCATGTGATTTTAAATCTGCTCTTATTTAAAGTGAATACATTTTATATGGAATATTAGTACTGAAGAGGGTGTCTTACCCGAAAGCTTTTCTTTGGAATAAAGCATTTTGGCGTTGGAGCTATTTTGTTGGTGTTTAGCATTTTTTATAAGTATCTCCAGTTACCACATTCTATATCTTGCTGTGCGTCCCTAGGTTTGTCAGGAATTCCTCAGTGTCCCATGAGTGGTTCTTCCATTGCAGGCCCTCCACCTGTGACAGCATGATCCTTGGCTACATCGGCTGCCCTTCATCATGCAACATTCACCATGTCTGTTGCACGGTGTCAGACCTGCTCATATGTCCTGTCCTGGTGGCCATTTTCATTCACATCTTGAACAAGGTCTGCCCACAATGCAGCTCACTTTTCCCTGTTATGCCTCCCTCCGGATAGGAGGATCTGATGATGTTGCCATACTCCTTGAAATATTAGTTCATTTTCCACATCTGAGAAGGAGGCATGCCGTTTACGATACATTAGACCTGAAACACACCAAAAGGGAAAAACATTACAGGATCAAATACATGGATGCTCCAAGAAGAGCTAAACCCAAACATAAAACTACTGCTCAATCTCAGCCTTACCACAGGATATTTACCCAAAGAGTGGCATACAGCAACAGTGGTCCCTCTCCACAAAGGTGGTGCCTCAATGGATCCTGGAAACTATCACCCCATAAGCCTGACTAGCTTGGTCTACAAAGCTATGGAAAGGATCATCATGGACCTCATAAAAAAAGATATTGGGGACCTACAGACACTGGATCCTACCCAGTTTGGCTTTGTTAAGGGCAGATCCTGCCTCTTAAACCTGGTCGATTTCTTTGAAACAGTCACCAAGGCCATTGACGAGGGGAAGGTGGTCCACACAGCCTACCTGGACCTCGCAAAAGCCTTCGATACAATACCCACTGGCATTATAGATAAGCTCACCAGCTTAAATATAAACCCCTTTGTCACTAGATGGGTTGCAAACTGGCTCAAGGACAGAACCCACATGGTTAGAATTGCTGGAGCCATGTCAGACTCCAAACCAGTTACAAGTGGCGTCCCACAAGGCTCAGTCCTGGGACCTCTCCTGTTCGGTATATATTTCTCGGAGGTACAGGCCAACACGGAAGGACTGTGGCTGACCAAGTTCGCAGATGACTGCAAACTGGGCGCTATAATCGACTTTCCAGCTGACACAAGCATCCTCCAAAAGGGCCTCATAGAAACAGACAACTGGTGCCAGAGCCATGGCCTCAAGCTAAACGCCAAAAAGTGTGTAGTCATCCCCTTTGGCAAAAACAAAGTG
The DNA here is from genome assembly GCF_019279795.1 of Protopterus annectens. Lineage (NCBI taxonomy): Eukaryota > Metazoa > Chordata > Ceratodontiformes > Protopteridae > Protopterus > Protopterus annectens. The sequence continues at coordinate 438,881,311 of NC_056736.1, read as the reverse complement.
CCCACAAATTACCACATAGGTGGTAATCCATTAAGTATGGAAGAAGTAATTAGGGACCTGGGGACCCAAGTTGATAGCAATCTCTCATTTGACAACCACGTGGCCAAAGTGGTTAGAAAACATTTTATATAGCCCACCTAATCATGAAGGGATTCACATCTAGCTCAGGGAGGTCATCGTGCCTCTTTACTCATCCCTCATCAGGCCCATAATTGAGTACAATGCCCCTTTTAGGATGTACCTTACCAGACACCTGCAGCAACTGGAAAGACCCCAAAAGTACCTCACCAAGAGGATCAAAGGGCTCAAACAGATGCCATATGCTGCCTGGTTAAAGAAACTCCAGCTCTACTCAGTGGCATACCGCCTGCTCAGAGGCGATCTGTGCCTGACGTATAAAGCCATGTCCAACCCGGAATTAATGGACATGCTGCACCTCAGAAAATCCAAATCCCATTGAGCTACGCGCTCGAGAGACTTGAACCTCAGCACTGAAATAAATAGGACATGCTGGAGGGACAGATTCATAACCCAGAGGCTCCCTTCACTCTGGAATAAAATCCCAGTCCAGGTTAGGCAGAGTCCCTCATTGACTCTCTTCAAGAGGAATCTTGATGAGTGGATGGGTAATCATAGGTTTACCCCGGGTATCACTTCTATGTCACTGTTAGACAGAGGCACAGTATACTAACCTCGAAAAAGGGCATAGCAAAATTAATTTAAAATGGGTGGCGAAAGCCAAACACACTCTGGCTAGGCTTATAAATGCCCTAGGGCAGATAGCCTAGTATGAACCTATGAACCTATGTACAGATACAGCAAGAACAAAATGATCAGCACTATCCACTGCTTGCTCACACATGTGTGACAACATACTATGTGTGTGGACACAACCAGGATGGTATCATGATTGAGGTAGTTCTCTGTGTGCCATGAAAGATTCTTTTGTATGATCATACATCCAACACTTCGGTCCACTGTGGTGAGTCCCCCTAAGGCCAGCCACCCAATAATATGTCATAAGACCAGTGCCAGACAAATAGTAGTGTGCTATTATGACCACTATATAAGGACAGTCAAACAACACCAGTGTGCCACAATGACAAAAGACAATGCAACCCTGATATTTTGTATGTCCCCCTGTATGTGTAAGACAGCAGGGTATCAATGACATGTCATTACCACAGGTCTAAGACAGGCTTACTGCTGTAATCCCTGTTCACCATACCTCTATCCTCCTATCTGCATCCTGTTATACACAGAAAAACAGTTACATACCTAGTGGAGTGCAGTACTCCTCTTTTGAAATGTGCTACTAATAATGTTTTGCGAAAGTGTGCTCTGTGTGAGTAAAAGTCTCATACAGAATGTTTGACCGTAGCCAGCTGCTTGCATTTTAACATGCTTCTCATTAGCAGGTAATTGCCTCTAAACCAATCTGTGACTCTGATATGCTAATTGCAGCAAAAACAGCTGATTTGCACTATCATTAGCCAATGACATGCAACCACTGTGCAATATATATAAGGCCTTCATGTAGAATAGGGCCCCTTTCTTAGCTGTTAAGATGGGCATTACTGGGGTGAGGAGAAGCATTGTCACAGAGGGTATGTCTGTAGCAGAAACCTTTACATAGAACTGTGTGCATCACAGGCTGCAGCTGCTGCTGCAGATAATAGATATAGGCAGAGAGTGTGAACTACCAATGCTGTAGTGCATCTGTTTCAGCTGTGTCAGCCTTGTTGTAGAGACAGAGCCAGGGAGAGGGTACCCTTTACACTCCAATTACGATATGTGTTTAAGGTACTTATGTTAGGCAACTGTGTCAATAACAGAGTGCTAGGTGATATATAGTAATGCTATATGGATATGTGAAGTGTGTTCCAACCTGCAGGCTTGTGACTTCCAGCACTGAAAAGCAGTTATTTAATTTGCAATGCTTTGTGTGGATAATGCGTGCACGAGTAATCAATTACATTATTATGAAGACAGTAATTAATTAAAATGCAACACAACACTGGATTTGAACCCAGGACTGTGTGTGGCAAAATGTAGTGTATGCAAGGCATTTAACAGACTGAGCTACTGAGTCACTGCTTCAGCAGCTGTATTTGCAAGATATATGTGCACACATACAGGCTATGACAAACATTTTCTACATCCATCAGTATGTGCATGGCTTTATATGGATGTATTTCTGCACCAGAGTCCCAGCTGAATATGTATTTTGCCATGAATGCCTTAGCAGGTGAGTTTCTACATATTGCTGATAAAAGGACACATTTACCTGCTATCACAGGCCTCAGTTACATCCATTATCATGTCTTTGGCTGTCTAGTGGTGTATTATTGCACCAGAATCCAAGGTACACTCTTTCCATTACTTTTTATTCCTGTTTGCACAGTGCAGGGCAGCCTGAAGCTCCACTGAAACACACCTAATGACTGTAATTGGCAATTACTATGTGTTTAAACCACCTGCTTTAATTAAGAGTTGCGTGGCATGGCAGGTTAATGCAGTGTGCTGCAGGTCTGATGGGATCAAGACTGAAACATGGCAGAGGTGTTTATTTTGTACTTGTGTTTTACAATGCTAGAAACACATATAGTCATTATAACTCTATTTAGCTGATCATAGTGAAGCTGTGTGATGCGGCGCATCACCCAGTGCTGCACTAAAAAAAATAAAGAAAAGAAAAAAAGGGGAGATAGGAAAGTGGTGAAATTGGGGCAAGCAGGGGGAAAAACATATTGAAAGGCAGGGAAGGATGTGCAGGAAGGGTGTAGGAAAGAACCATAGCTATCCATTTCTTGTACAGCAACAACTATGCACTTTGACAGAATTTGTAGATGAATTTGGATTCTCAAACCCCAGAGAGAGGGGTGAGAACAACATAACTGCATTGTCAATCCAATTGGACCAAATTACGTGTCTCTAGTGGATACATGTGCGAAATGAAGAGCTATGTATGAGACAATATTTTTTGGGAGAGGTGCCCATTTTTTTAAGGTGAGAGTGGAATGTTGGGGAAGAGACATAGGTACATATGAGGGAGGTAAGTTGGGTAGGTGCATTTGCAAACAGGCAAGGCAGACAAGACAGCAGATGGGGTGGTGTGTGGCACATGAAGGAGGTGAACAACTTGGATAGGGAGGGTGTTGTGGAATCCAAGCCCCTTGTGCCTCCAGACAGCAGCAGCAGCATGACTCATGTCCCATTCATGGGACTGTTGGCATTGCATCATCACTGCCATGAGGGTGGCTATGCCGGAGGCTGGGCACCAGGGCAAGGCTGCCCACCAGGTCAGTCAGCATTCCCTCAATCTGGTGCAGACAACAGTCATGGCCATGGTGGACTATCCTGCACGCCAAGACCGGCAGCTCCACCTGGGTGACAACTCCCCCTCTGCCACCACTCCCAGAGCGGGGCCTGGCCCTGTCCCATAGGGTAGCACTACCCGATGCTGGGGCAGCAGAGGGGGCACCAGCAGTCTGGGTCCCAGGTGTCATGGTCGGTTGATGCAAGGTAGGGGGATCAGCTGGAACTGGCCTACCTTGACATGCTCTGGTAAATGAGGTATAGCAATAAGTTACGGTTAGTAATAACCAAACCATTGTTAATATTAACAAAGCTGAACATCATATTTATTTATCCAAATACATATTAATGTATATTATGTGCAACACAAAATTAAGTAACATAACAGTCCGTATGGTAACAGTATGCCAGTACGAAGTAAACCATAGGAGTAATAAAACAGTTTGCCTAATATGTTAATATTGCATCATAAAAAAACATAACAATAATCAACCACACTTTCCAAAATATAGTTAGCTTAACAAAATATGTTACTATTAAACATAATAAGACATAACAATAATCAATAAGATTTTTCCAAAATATAGTTAGTTTAACAAAATATGGTAATATTAAATCAGAATAATAAATAACAGTAATAAATCAATGAAGCTGAGGGGGGAGAGAGAGAAAAACATTCCATTACTGACATTGCAGATTAGATCTCTGAAAACACAGATAGTAAATACTGTACAGGTGTGTAGTGTCAGGTTTGTGTACAGTGACTTCAATTCTCCTATAAATAATGTAGCACATACATACACCTGAAGCTGTTAGCATGGGTCAGTATGGGCCAAGAAATAACAAATGCAGGTGCACCACTACACAGAACAGTTCCACATAATGTGCACTTATATAACTATCCAGGTGTTCTGTAAATGGATTTGGTAATACACTGCATTGCATTGCAGGTAATAATTTATCTGCTAATCATGTGACAGATGGATTAGGCAGTTTTAATTACATTACGAAAAATCGTGGCACTTTTGAGGCATGTTTGTATACAGTAAGTAAACTAGACAGCTGCCATGCCTTAGTTGGCAGGCATGGGAGTTGAACCCAATAACTGTGACTGCAGGAGACATCTGCAAATGTAATAATTGACTGCAGCAATTTACGACAGACATGTAAGGCATACAGCCATACTGGGATTACACAGCTTTATTTATGAATCAACAATGCTGATGAACACATTATTGGTATTGATGTTATTCTGTGGAATCTACACACAATATCTCCTCATAATATAGGATACCTCACCCATATATTTGTTGAGTTTCTAGTGAGAGAAAATGTGAGCATCACATGACTGATACTCAAAATTTAGTGCTACATACCACTTGATTCAAATGCAGGACTGTATGTGGCAAAATCTACTGCATACAAAGCATTTAACAGACTGAGCTACTGAGTCACTGCTGATTATTAAGTGGCTGATACTCACCTGAGATCACCTGGAATTATACTATGAATTGAACAATACAAGTTGCAGGAAATTTCTTTGGCATTCTAGTACTATTACAGTGTTATACTAGACTGCAGTGACTGTAGAACATACATGTATGGAATACAACCATGATGCATATATTAAAAAAGCTGTATTTTAGAATCAGCAATGCCAGTGAACACATTTTATTGTTACTGGTTTGAAATATCTGTGAAGTCCACACACAATATCTGCCCATGGACTGGGCTACCTCACCCATATACCCTTGTTACCTGATGTCTGAGGAAGACAGAGCATTATGTGATCAATAGTGAGCTGGAGACAACAGTGAGCTGGAGACAGACTTGGACAGTACTATGAGTTTAGCAATACAGTTTGCAGGCCATTAGATTTGTTGGCTACAGCTATTGCAGTGTTACACTTGATTGCAACAACCTTACCATAGACAATCACTGCATACAGCTCTACTGCAATGGTTTTGACAACACAATCCTACTGAACAACATTTTGCTTACTGTTATTGTTATTGTTTTATTGAAATACAGTTCTTATTGTTTATTTATTGCACTACAGCTCTACAGCTCTAAGTGCCCATTTATTGCACTACAGTTCTACTTGCCCATTTATTGCACTACACTTTTTTCTTGTGTATACTTTATTGCAGTAAATGCTTTACTCTTTCTTGCTTATTGCACTACAGTTGGCATACTAAATCTGTACTTCCCATGCTCATGGTGCAACCTGGCCAGGTACCCAACATGGGACTTGACATTGCGAGCCCTCTCAGCTGCAGCTGTTGGGAGAGAAGCACACCATTATGCATACCAGTTTTGCAGACATTCAGCTTGCATTTTGGTTAGACAGAGGAATACATACTTACATACTTGTGGGGCATTCCCTTCTCAAGCATCCTGGACTCAGGTGTCCAGGGTTCCCCTCTTTCTCCTTTTCAGGTCATCATAATCATGATGACACTGCTCACCTGTGCGGGGGATACCAGTAACACTGGTGAGTTCCCTGGCTAAATGGTCCCAGGCCTCCACCTTACACTCTGAGCCCTGGAATCCACCCTGCATAAAGCGGGGTTCATGGTTTTTAAAATGAAGCCCCACCATGACCCTGGACTTCTGAATACCCCACCTCTGCACCGGAAAGCACACACCTTTACCAACACTGTCAACCATACCAACAGCTGATTGAATTCCAATGACTGTTGCAGAATTTCCACCTTTTGGGCTTAATATAGGCTGTTTTCCCACCCTTACACATCATTCAGCAACATTCAAAGCAGTGATGTTTCACTTAGCAGAGTGCAAACTATCTAAGTGAAGCTAAGGAGTGCAAACACTTGCAGAACCATGGTTTTAGCAAGGCTTAGCACCACGCAAACATTGATGGCTGTTAGCATGTTTATGCACTGCTTAGCATGAATGTGCAGTGCTTAGCACAGTGCAGCAGTGCCAAAATTCACAATAGTTTCAGAAAATTAAAAAAAAATTATTACATTCATATTCTGCCTGTTATGGACTTAAACCCAGGACCTACTACACATAAGATGTTAACACTACCCATGTAGCTAGTTGGATGTTATAAAAACTAGTATACCTTCACATATACTTCTAGGCTACCTGTTAGAATTGTTGGGCACCATGGCATGCCGTGCAAACATGCTTAAACACACCTATAAATAAATAATTAATTATATCCGGTTTCTATGCATGACATCCACTCAAGTCTGCTGCGCTCCACACCTTGCCATGCAAACATAACTTAAAAAAAAATGTAATTATGATAATTAATTACATCCAGTTTCTATTTTTAGATGTCTTCCTGGTGTCAGCTGTTTATATGTGAGCACATCGTGGCATTGCTACACTCCGCACTGTGTCGTGCAAACATGCATTAAAAAAAGAAATTTAAAAAAGTAATTAAAAAAAATAATACATCATAAAAAATGACATATTATACAGTTGATACACTTCACAACATTACAACAGAGGCAGGGAGCATTACAGGGAGCCTCACACTCATATGCAGCCACAGGTAGCCGCTACACCTCTACCTACACTGATTCAATATCATCTGTCTCCCTTTCTCAGCAGCACACCATCATTAATATGCATGGTGCGCTGCCAAGGGGGAACCATGACCGTGTTGATGGATACATTCCATGTAGGCTCTACACTGTGCCTACACAGATTTTATCAAATCCTACGGGCTAACTTTCCTATTAACACTGACTTAATCAAATGCACTTTTCTGTATGTTAATCTGTACATTTTCTATAAGATACAAATATTTTTTATTCCCTTTATTTTTATATCCCATCCCTTCGTATTTTCTTCTTTATCAACATTTATCCCTAGAACAGATACTTCTTTTGTACACCTGCTATATTTTACTATGTCATCCATTCCTTTACCTCAATATATTTAACCAAATCTTGCTCATTGGGCACTATCTTACTCCAATCTATGCACTTATTTTTATTGTAACTTCCTTTTCCTCATTTTTCAAATGTATATACTTTTGTGTCACTTGTTATGTTAAGGTAACCTCTAAAGAGCTGTATTGCTCAACACTGTACTATTGCTGATTGTGAATGCTACTGGAATTTCCCATATTATTGTAACTGTTACAATGTTTGTTTTTCTTATTGCTGGAGCTTTCCCACCAGGCCTCCACTGAAAAAGGACTTTCCCGGTAAAGAAATGTAAATAAAAGTAAATAAATAAATTTACTCTTTTCTTTATTAAGCATTATACCGATTTCCCTTAAATTTTCAAATAAATAGATAATAACTTATCTCTTTCATTGTCTATTTTAGTTGATATAATATTACCAACTGCCTATGATACCATAAATGGAATTTCAACTTCCATTTGAATTTTATAATGTACATTCTTCATTTTCTGATTTATCTCTCTAGCCATTGTATTCAAAACTAAAACAAATAAAATACTACTGAAAGGACACCCTTGTCTTAAACCATTATTCATATCTATTTATTTACTTAGCCATCCATTGACTAAAACTCTTACTTTATTATTCTTATAAGATGTTCATCATACTTGCCTGATTTCATTATTAACATGATATATTGTGGAAAATAATGTATGTATGTATGTATATATATATATATATATATATATATATATATATATATATATATATATATATATATATATAGATATATGATTCTACTTCAAAACATCTAATTCCCATAACATTGAATCTCAAAACACTAAGACCATAACAAGGAAAACCCAAACACTGAAAACTCACAACACTGAAAACACAGAAAACTGAAACTTTGTATCACAACATTGAAAACTACAAAGCACATGTAAATAACATCCCCTCCACCTATAACAACACCAAACTAACAAACACTCATTTTACGAGGTTTGTGCTGGGGGCAAGACCCTCTGCACCCCCACAGCCCCCATAAATTAAATATACCAACTCTGAGATCTCACTACAGTGGACAACATTTAAGTTCCTAACTCTACTGTATCGTAGTCACCATACAGAATGTACACATAATGTCTAAATCACTTACCTGTATGACCTAAAATCACACACAGATTGACAAAATAAACACTATATAAATAGTATAAATTCCTATACTATATAAATAATAACTATACAAATAAAAACTACAACATCTTATAGTGGGTCTTTATTAGGAGAACGAAAACCTGACTGAGCGAAGGCCAGTTGTGCGACACAGAGCGAAAACTGCCAATATCAAACCAGAGAAACTAAACAGATAAAACGTGTAAACTCTCACTAAGTGTTTTATGCAGGGGGGCAAGCCCCCCTGTACCCCCCACACACCCCTACTTAAATATACCAACTCTGAGATCACACTACATTGAAGTAAAGGAATGAATTCCCTATGGCAATCTCTGTTCATTCTTGTGATATTAGCGGTTTTCATTCTTTCTGTGTCGCTCAACTGGGATTCGCTCAGTCGGGTTTTCGTTCTCCTAATATAGAAACCTTATAGTGATACCACAAGATTAACAAATTAAACTGTAACATTTACATGTATGATGATACACTACTCAATGTTATACATTTTCAGTGTTATGAAATTTTATGTTATGAGCTTTTAGTGTTTTGGCCTTTCGATGTTATGGTGTTATGAGACTTAAATGTTTTGAAGGGGAACCATATATATAAAACTATAGCTAGATAGATATTGATGTATTGAATCAAATGCTTTATTAATATCACCTAACATACATTTTATATCATCTTTCTTTATATTTATATCATCTATAATTTCACTCACTACAATCAGTAATTCTTGGCATCAGTTTCCTTTAAACTGTATATACTTTTCTCTATTATGTATTGTATCTTTTCCTCAAAATTTTTGTTGCATTATTTTCATAAATATCTCATAGTCTGCATTATTTAAAACTACTGATTTCTAGTTTTTATAACTTATTTTTCTCCTTTTTCCATATAAATGTTAAAATTTCACTACATTCCTTATGCTTTAAACCTTTATTTAAGAATTTATTGAATGCACGTATTAAATTATTTTCTGCCATCTTTCTAGATTTATATATATATATATATATATATATATATATATATATATATATATATATATATATATATATATATATTGCAAACCCAATACCATCTGGACCAGATGCTAATTCTATATTCAACTGTTTAAACACCTTTTCTAATTCATATAGTGTCTTTTCTTTTTCACTTTTTTATTAATTTGTTCAGATTTTTTTTAATTCACATATCATTGTACTATGTCTCTTTTTTATTAACATTTTCCACATATTTTGCAATGATTTCCATAATTTGTTGCTGATTTTCCCTTATATTAGCTTCTTTATCTTTCATTTATCTCATTATACTATTATCCTCCTTCACTAGCTTTGAAACAACATCTTTTCTTCCTTGTAAAAATACCTTTGTTTATACAATAATACACAACTTTTCTCATAATTTTCTTATAAATTTCTTTTTTCCCTTTTCATAATAATCCATATTATTATTTTCTAACTTATCCATCATACCTCTCTGCATTTTAACATATTCCTGCTTTTCTTTTTCTTTCTTTATTCTGCCAAAATAGACAACTACATGTATCATTATATTTTCTTTTAAAGGCAATCTACCATTCTCACCAATTTACATAAAATGCTTTCATAGTAATATGATACTTCCATAATTGATTAATGTCTTATTTCCTTTTTCATTCCATTCCATTCCTTTTCATTATTCTTTTTATACAGTTTTCTATCGTTATATGCTATTTATTATGATATATTTCCAGTCATATTGCAAAATGATCTAAGAAACCTGTTGCAATAGTTTCTTCTTCCACTGTATTCCTTCTGATACTAAAAAATAACCTATTTCATATTTTAAAGTACCTCTCCTGTACGTCCATGTGTCTCCCTTTCATCACTAATCACATATGCATATACAGCAATAATTCTATACAATTTTTCTTGCCAACTTATGTCTATAATTGTCAATCTCCCCAGTTCAACTAATATAGCATCCAACATTTTCACTTCTCTTCTACAGAAAATTGGTATTCCTGAACACTGTCCATTCCCTGTGTTCCACATTACTTCCCCATCTAATATTTTTTGCATCTGTAAACTTTCTTTGTGTGTCAGAATTCTTATGTCCTCCAGAATAATCATATCAACATCCCATTTGTTACACCATTCTAAAGTTGCTATCATTCTAGTAATATTTTTCATACTATTAACATTCACCAAAATAATTCTTAAATGTTTTCTTTTCCTATTTATTAGTTTAGGAGACATCATTCTATATTAATTTTTAAAAAGAAATGATTTACCCATTCCCTCTCTTATTTTCCTTTATATTATTCCTCTAGCTTTTATTGTTCTCCCAGTGGAATTCTTAGGTCCTCTTACCATTTTCTAACTTATATCTTCTTCATCAGAAACTTCTGATTTTATCTCTAGTTCAACTCCTTCATTATTTTTTCTCAGTATCTCTCCTTTTTTCTGAAGTTTCATCTATTTCTATTTCATCTTCAGTCTTTTCCAGTTCTTTCTTTTTACTCTGATTTATAATACTTAAACTCATTCTCTTTTTCTTTCCAATCCATCCATAATCGACCCCTTTTTAAATTTATAACATCAAGTTCACGTTTTTTTTTTTTGCTTCATCTCCTGTTTTACCACATATTGAACATTTCTTTTTGTCACAACTATTAACTAAATGGCCTTCGTTTACACAAAACTAAAATGTTTTTGGTGGTTACCAATATTTTACAAACCCCTTGTTACCATCAACATTTATAATACTCAGAATATGCACAATTTTTCTATTTCCATTTTCCGAATGACATTGCAATCCCATGCCACAGTCTACAAACCACTCTTGTCATAAACATTTGAAATATCTGTTATTTCTTTACATATATATTTTAAATGATCTTTTAAAGTTTCTCTTTTCACCTCTGTTCAAAACTCTATGCAAGCTTTCTTTTTAGTATCCCAAAAAGTTACTTTTATTATATATTCATTCCAGGATTTGTTGTTTTGTCTTTTTTTCATATGCACATAAGAATTTCCTATACATTGTACAGTCTCAAAGAAAATGTCACAAAATGTCTCTTTGTTAATCAAAATAAATGCCCTTACCTTTTGTACTTTTAGACCCAAAGGTAAAATTATATTGCCCCATGTCTCCTAACTGTTCAACTCCTGATCTTTTTTGCTTTGTATTCTCACCACAAATTTTCTTTTTACACTTTCATCTTTTTTTTTTCACTCTTTTGTGAAGAGTTGCTAATGTCCTTGTATGTTTTCCTTGTCTTTCTGCTGCCTCCTTCTGGCATTGCTTCTATATTCTCCTTCATTTATTTTTTTTCCATAACGTTCCCCCATGAAACTTATTCTCTGGTTCAGTTTGGTTTATCATTTCTTGCAGTACATCATCCCACAACTTCCTTGATTGGAGCAGGGTTGTAACTGTACACTCCTCTCTGACTGTCTACTCAGTCTGATCAAACAGCTTCCTCTGAGTCTTCTACTTCTATATTACTTGTTTTTTCCAAGCTGGCATTCATCTCTACTCCTTTCTGTTGGTTTTCTATCCTGCGCATCATCCTCCCAGCCACCTCCATTCTAGGAAATAGATATGCACATGTACTTGCATACATTAACACAGTGAGTGCTGATCGCAAGTACAGGAAATTCCCCTTTGCCCTGGTTAAATTTCTACTGATAGTATAAACACCATCTTGGGTATCCCCTGCCTACTGGAACTAACCTGGTCAACAAAGAATAAATAAAAATAAAACAAAAATAAAATGATAGTTCCTTCCTGCATTATCTTGCTCTCTTTGCTGACATGCCTCTTCCTCATTAGCTTGGCATGAAGAAGGGGAACTTCATGCAGTGGTGCTCTCTAAAAAGAGAGATCATCTGTTTATACTGGAAGCTGTCAAGGCAGCAGCTTGTGGAGGCTGATATTACAGGGGCAAATAAGGGCCTGAAGTCAGTGACAGCAGCCAAAACAACCTCAAAAGATAGATGGAATGGGGTGACAGGGTGCAAGCCACCTACAAAAGGATTCATTTTTTTATTTAGAGATCATATGTACATTAGTAGTGCATTACATGATGAGGACCTAATATGTGATATTGTATAAAGTTATTCTTACATGCTGATTTTTTTTTTTATTTTAATCCAGATGATATCGGATAACTTGGGCATGTCAACCAGGATCTTTTGCAGACCATTAGTCTGGGCAGGTGCATTTCACTGAAAGAAGACTCTGAATTGTTTAAGTCTATGCCCTCAGATTGTTTTCAGATCACACTGCTCATAAACAGTCCGATTTAACTTTCACAGACAGACAAACATCATGCTTGTTTTTTCCAGATACATACATTTATCATGCTTAAGCTTTTTTAGACATAGCCTGGGCTTAAAATTATAATTAACTGCCATTAATTACCCATTCCCATGAATTACCATATCGATGGTAGTCCACTGAACACAGAAGGCGTTATAAGAGATCTGGGAACACAGGTTGACAGCAACCTCTCTTTTGACCACCACATTGCCACTGTGGTCAGAAAGTCCTTCTATGTGGCACATCTCATTACAAAGGGTTTTGCATCCAGGAAGAAAGAGGTCATTGTCTCCCTCTACTCTTCCCTCATTGGGCCAATCATTGAGTACAAAGCCCCATTTGGCATGTACCTCACTAAACACCTGCAACAACTGGAAAGGCCGCAAAAGTACCTCACAAAGAGGATCCTAGGCCTTAAATATTTATCCTATATGGACAAACTAAAAAACTCCAACTATTAGTCTCATATCGCCTACTTAGAGGCAATCTCTGCTTGACTTACAAAGCCATGTCTGACCCAGCTCTGTTAGAAATGCTTCATCTAAAGAAATCCCAAAACCCTCCGCACCACACGTTCCAGAGACCTCAGCTTCATTACCACAATCAACAGAATATGCTAGAGGGACAGGTTCGTAACCCAGAGACTGCTCATGCTATGGAATAGACTTCCCATACATGTCAAGCAGAGCACCTCACTGGCCCTCTTCAAGAGAAATCTTGATGAGTGGATGGGAAATAGAAAATTCACCCCAAGGATCACTCCAGTGGCTTTACTCGACCGAGGCACTGGGAACTAAGATTGGGTGCCATGATGCCAGGGTAATCCTATGGCTAGACTTGTAAAGGCCCCAAGGCCATTAGCCTAGGACACACCTATGAACCTATAAGGACAAACTGACAAAAATACAACAAAGGCTACAAAAAAGGAGATGAACATGCTATAAATTAACAGTAGTACAAAATATAGTTACTGTGGCCTGGTGATTAGGTTTTCATTCATTAGATCTGTCAATTACATCAATGACTTCCTATCCTAAAAACTTGCCTAACTTTTTAATAGAGGGTAATGCATTCCTTTCTGTAATGCTCATTTTAACAAAAAAGTTGTATGTATCTTACTGTATTGCAACCTAAGTATCATCCCAATGTCATATCTTTATATAAAACAGCCATATTATATTAACATATATTTAAATATGTACTTATTTAAACTTGCAGAGATTTCTGTGTGAATTGCTCAGTTACGGAATTCATGTATGAAGATATACAGCATTTTTTCCCTGTGCCCTCATTATAAATAGGCTATTGTCCAGATGGACAAACATAATAAACATAACAAATGAAATGAAATTAAAGAAAAAAGAAAAAAAATACTTAACTATTGTTAACTATCTTGGGCATTTACTTTGAAGTAGTTTTGCTATTATTCTAAGAGTGAAAACGCTGGGCTATCCAGTTGACATTAGAGGCTGGACCCTATCTGTAACGTAAAACTCACTACTGCAAGTTATGATACTTAAAACAGAAGGTAAATTATAGTTCTGAGGCAAAAAAAAAACTGAATTACAAAACTTGCTTTTATAAAGATAAGGCCTAAAAAGTTAGGATCTTTTGCACTACAGCGCTTCTCCTTCTATAGTCTCTGAGACTGTACCTTAGAGTAATAAGAATGTTTTCAGATTGCTCAGCCTCAAAATTAATGTATAAATGCCAGATTTTAAATGTATATCATTGTTATTCTGAGGATTTCAGTTAAGCTGTTTAAGCTTTCAGTGCACACCCCCATCCATCCATACCCTTCAGCTCATTTTGCATTTTACAATTACATTTCAAGCTTCATGTCATATGAATACAGAGAAGTGAATTCCTACCAAAGGAGAGAGAAACAGTGAGTTCAGATTGTAGGATGCAATGATATGTAAATTTAACTCTGTATAAATAAAGCTAAAGACTGGTCTAGCATTCAGTGGTAGGTCTGTATCTCCATTGCTGAAGAGCTGTGTCTGATAGATTTCCAGGCTATAGGTTTTACAGTATGTAGTTTTGGAAGTGCAGCATTGTATGTAATGCAGTCCCTACCAAAGAGCTGTGCTGTGGTGAGCTTCACAGGTCCAGCACAGAAGTGGCATTTAAATCTGCTTGTGCTGTTTTACCTAAATGTGTTAAATGAAGAAGTAACAATACATATATTTCCAAATGTAATTCATTCAGTCGCATACCGTCTGCTCAGAGGTGACATGTGCCTGACATATAAGGCCATGTCCAACCCAGAATTAATGGACATGCTCCACCTCAAAAAATCCAAATCCACCAAAACCACTAGAGCAAGTGACTTAAACCTTAGCACGGATATAAATAGGACGTGCTGGAGGGATAGATTTATCACTCAGAGACTCCCTATGCTGTGGAATAGAATCCTGGTCCATGTGAGGCAGAGCACCTCGCTGGCTCTGTTCAAGAGAAATCTTGACCTGTGGATGGGAGATCGTAGGTTTACCCCGGGAATCATCTCTGTGTCACTGCTGGATAGAGGCACAACAAACTAATGGGCACAGTATTTTTTCATATAGGGGGTGACGTAAGCCACAAAACTTTGGGCTAGGCTTATAAATGCCTTAGGGCAGATAGCCTAGTATAAACCTATGAACCTGTGAACCTATTCATGTGCCCTCTCAATGTTGTCAGTGGTGATTAAGTTGAACAGTGAGTCATCCTGACAAGAACTTCATGAACCCTGCCAAGTTGTTGTCATAAATGCCTTTCATCCTCTGTTGAAATCCATAAATCTCCTTGAATTATTACTTGCAAAGTTATTGCTGAAGTTTATTTTCCTGTCTTTACATATAGCTATCATGTTTATGTGTCTGTGTAGACTTGGGAAGAGGAGTTATCAGTGTTGTCTGTGTGTGTATATGGGTATGTGTTTTTATGCAGAGTATCCATGATGGAGTGGGATGAAACACTGTAATACCAGTACATATTCTGAAGATAAGAAATGTATCTACATTAATTTAAATGAATTACAGTATCTTCTGCCTTGTTATAATCTCTTTTGGCTACATACAAACGTGTGTCTACTTCTAAAGAATGTTCATCACTGTATATACATATGCAAACTATGTACATGCTCTGTTTGTAAATGATATTTATGTAAGCTATTGTATAGCTTTTTCATGTATGTACACTTACCTATATTTTGTATTCCTTCTGATATCCTGTAACTGTAGTTTATGTATACGTTAAAATTGGTGTTAAATGTGATGCTTTTCTCCCATGGCCTGCAATGAAAAAGGGGTTATATCCCAACTGGACTTTCCTGGTAAACAAAGATAAATAAATATTGGTGGCTATGACACACATCAGTGGTAGTCACCTTTGGTGATGTCAGAGCAGCCATTAAGTGCTGTAAAGGGGATGCAGAATATGAGAGCGAAGCCGATGACAAGAAGAGGAGAAAAAAGTAAACTAGGAATACAGTGGTTACTGCTACTTCCTTATGTAAACTATGACCATATAAACCTTTAATGAAGAAAAGTGAAAAAGTACATTCTGCATAAGATCATTAAAGTATAAGTTAAGAGTGAGGTAGCTTGTAAGTATTGGACCCAGAATCCCAGCTCCTACAAGCCACATTCATATTTCATCTGATTATGAATTCCTAAAATTCTTACTCAAACAATCATCAGATGCATATTTAATTAATTATGTACCTGTTGACCTGCCAGCTAATGTGATCCAATAGAACCATTTTCAAATAATAACCCAGGTCATTACATGTTAAACCCACAAGGCTAATAAATCTGTAATCAAATAAACTGATGTAAAGTCAAAAATGCTTTTGATGAAGCAACATGGAGCATTTTGAGTTTAATGAAAAATTAAATTGGTTTAAGTTTTTGAGATCATGGAAAAAGAACATGCAATATATTGCTGTTGATTAAAACATTACACTGCACCCACAAGTGCTGTAAATCATGCATAAGCAACATATATTATTTCACTGCTTTGAGAAAAAATGTTAGCTCTTTAACGCAGACAGATGAAGCACTTACTATTACTTTTATGACTGGTCTCAATGAGTAGTCCAGGTTCTGGAGGAGACCATGAGGGATAATGAGACTGAATGGCCAACGTCGGCTCACCTATCCAGGGGAGTGGATGTAGCTCCATTTGCTGTGTGACTGGCTTCTAGCAGAGGCAGGAAATGCAGCATGCAGCAGACAAGTCATGATATCTGTGCCCAGTAAGGTGTGCAGAACACACAGTAGCTGCAGTAAGTAGATGCAAAGGAGGATGCAAACACCACAAAGTGACATTTTGGTAATTCACGTGTCATGCTATCACAGGGCACATTGTACAGGCCATGAGGAATAGCTTCCAAGCTTCATGGCTGTCTGGATGACAGTCAATCCATAATAAACCCTTGCCATAGCAGACTGAGTATGAACAGGAATAAATGGGAATTCATATGGACTTCATGTTTGACAGACACAAGGTGCAAAAATGACCAAGAAAACAAAAAATTATACTGCTTTCACAAGTACTGTTAGAAGCAATAATAAACATCTGAACTGCATCATAGAGAAACACAAACATTTTTAGTTTGAACAATGATATTAGTTTAATAAGCTGTTGATTTAAACAGTACACGCATTTAAACTGAAACTAAAGAAAAATTAAAAACAGACAAATTCAACTGAAGAAAAACACTCAGGAACACAGAATCAATCTTGTTTGTAAGCACTTTCATGCATTTACATCACTGCCAGAAGCATTATCAAAGAACTGAAATTATGCTACATGACAGAAATATACAATGATTGCCTGGAAACAACAATGTAGAACTTTGCTTTTGATTCTGTTGATCATGAGCAACAAATATTTACCATTTTGCTGTAGTTTAAAAAATTACATTGCTTTCACAAATGCTGTTGACCAGAGGAAAGCATCATGCAGCATTTTGCTGTTGAACATTTTGCTAAAGATTAAAAACATTACAAGCACAATCAGAAGTGCTATTGAACAATTTAACTGCATTGCAGCAAAGTAACATACGGCATTTTAACCTTGATAAAAAGCTGCATTGATTTTAACCTTGATAAAAAGTTGCATTGATTTTAACCTTGGTAAAAAGCTGCATTGCTTTAACAATGTTACTGATCATGGCGAAACAATCTACAGCATTTTACTGTTACTTAAAAAGTTACATTACTATCACAAACTGTGTCACGACTAATTTTACATGATAGAAATAAAAAAAAAATACTATAGAGAATCAATATACAGTCTGGCAGTTAGTGAAAAGGATTAAGGCTTTCAGCTCATAATGAGCTACTTCCTGTATTCAAGATACAGGATTTGATTTTTTTCTATCTCCATTTGCTGTCTGACTCTGAACAAATCATTTAACCAGACTGCACTCCTGGATAACCCCTGAAAAGGGAAACTTTGCCCATTGGGTTTACTCAATTAATAAACGTACAAAAAATACAGCATTTTGCTCTTGATAGTAAAATGCTAGTTACATTGTTTTCAAAAGAGCTATCAGAAAGCTTAAAGCTTAAGCTATGAGAGTAAACAGTACACATTGGTGGCAGTGCTCTTGATGCAAAGTGCAAAATGAAGCTATAAGTCTTATAGCCATAGTTCTTTTACAACCTCAAGTTCAAAACATACATACAGCGATTTGTCAGAAATCTTATTTTTTCCTCTCTGAAAATCACATCTTATTACTGTTAATGTACACATATATTTAGAATGCAATGTTTACATGCCATAGACTTAGTTCTATTAAATTTCATATACATATTGTCATGGCATTGTCATCTTGTAGGCTCCATCTTGCGACTCAGTACTCTTCCTTTATCCTATTAGTAGTGTGACACTACACTTCCTGGACATTGATGTAAACATTTCTCAGTAGTTATGAGATCATCATTGCATACATTCCCCTTGACCTTTAATTTAGCACACAATGTATCTAGGATGAAAATTGGATGTACCACTCTTGCACTGATCACCCCAATTCTCAAAACCATCCATAGTGTTCTATTATGTAGTTATCATCCTTTCTACCATACACATCATCCTCTATAATCATCTATAATATTCTCCTCTATTTCTCTTTTTATCATGTTACTATGTTACTGCTCACTATACCCTTTTACTTATGAATGCAGTTCCCTAGACCATATGCAAAGACACTTAGCAAAAAGACAGTCTTACTTGTTAAACTGACCTTTGAAAACATAGCACTGAAAACACCATCTAACCTCTCCAGATCACTCCTATCTTTCATAAACCTCCTACCTCTGTCTACATCTTATTATGCCATACTAATTAAACCACTGTACAAATTGCATGCATTGTCTATTATTCAATTATCATTTTCAGATTAAGACTTTGTTCCTTACTTCCAAGGTCACAGTATTATGAATATGCAATGTACAAATCATGCAGTACATAAGAAGTTACTCATGTTCTTCAGTTTTAATGCATCCTTACTTCAGTAGTCTATATCCCACTCTTGTTTTGGCAAAGACATCACATTATCCTCCCATCATCTTTATCAGCAGGAGAAAAGGCTGTCTATTTCCATTTCTTTTGTCTCCAGAATTTCATCAATATCTTAGTTGTCCATCATTTTCAGCCAAATAAAGTACAGTCAGCAGCACTAGTATAGCTCTCATACCTTCCATAATGTACTAAAAGACCTAGTAATACGAGTTTATTCAGAAGTTCTTACATGCTATTACCTTGCAGGTCACTTTATTAATGCTACTTGCTACTTGCTTGAAATGGCAAATACTTGACCTCCAAACAGTTTGACACTACTACATGTATATAGACACCAACCCAGAACTAACTCTAACCCTAAAATTCCCACCCATTGCTTAATTCTATTTCCAATCCCCACTTAGTAAAACTAAATTTAAAAACTCTCATTTGCTAAATAATCCTAATAAGAAACCTTGCTCTGTAAACTTAAAATTCACAGTTGCTACCTAAATCTGATTCCAAGCCTTGCACACTAAACAGAAAAAAAGAAACTAATCCATGTATAGGCATTCCATTAAATGTCAAAGGGCTGCTTTTAGTTTTGGGGTACTTGAAATGGTAAGACAACAAGAAAGGGGTGGGGATTGGGAGTCCAGGTTGGAGTTTAGAGAAGTAATTTGGCAATTGCGTTTAGACGCATGTGTCCCCTCTGGACTAAAATACCACATTTCATTAGCTCCAGCCCTAAAATTGAGGGCAAGTAGACTATAAAAATAAAAAAAATTAAAAACTATTTCAAAAACCATTTCAAAAATTGGTTCAAATTATTTTATATTTATGTATTTCACATACACTGGAATGAGTGTTTTATGTTTTTGTTCAAGTTGTTTTTTATTTATAATTTTTTTTTATTTATACATATTTATGTATATAAGTAGTTTAAATATAGATAATTTTTTTACTTGGATGTTATAGTGAGATAATGATTGGTTGCTTATGTTAATCGGACCAACGAGGATGGGGACATGGCTTTTTAAATGTGGATGGGAATATGATGGCAGATTCTGATGAAGTTTCTGGTTTTGGGAAATGAAAGTGCTTAATGTGTTGTGTGGATAACTTTCTATATGGTGCAAATAAATGCTGTTTTGGGATATTATCTGGAAGTGGAAGTGTTTTGTGTATAACTACATTGTAACATCAGTATGGGTACCCTTTATTGGCACATTTGTGATGAGACTGAAGCTGGAAGTATCTTCCAATAATTTGGTATTCTGAGATCATGCTAAAGCTAATCTACTAAAACTGCATGATAACCTGGCAAATTTAACACCTCCTTCCAAACTGATAAACACTCTGTGCAGAATGCTTTATCACTATACACTTATAAATAGCTGTGCAAATGTATCTGTCTCTCTCTGAAGTACATACAATGCCAAATGTAAAAACTAACCTCCTATGGTGGGCTCCAAGTATAACCGGGCTCTACAATAAAAGAAAAAATGCATTCAACATAAAAATAAATGTAGTTGTCTAAATGCTAAAAACACTCATGCTAAACTAAACAGGGAATCCTTCTCAAATCAAACAAAGCTAGATATGAGGTAAAAATAGTGACCCAGGCAAAGAAGACAATCACTAAACATTATTTAACTATGTTAGAAACCGCAGAAGCAATGCTGAGCAATATGCAGAGGTAATAGTAAATGGTATTGTCACAAAAGGAAATACTGCCAGCCCAGTGGTGTGTAATTTTGTAAATAATTCTGTCATTTTTGAATATTGATATGATTCATACAGAAGTGTGTGTAAAGGGGTAAAGTACTGAGCTAAAATGTAACCACAGCATGCCCTGCTGGCTTAGAATAGAAATGTATATAAACTATTTTAATTGTATAAATGTATATTTTTAACAGTAGAAACTAGAACATAGAAGGTTAACTTGTAAAGCATCAAGAAAACAAGTTTAAATTAAATTGTTTTATGATTGTGCTATAAATGTTATCTCTCAGTTTCAGTTCGGTAGCACACACAATGTCTAGAGCTAGAAGTTTTTGTATTGTCTTGGAAGAGAAGTAATTACTAGGTTTGAGATGTAGACGTGTTTTATTGTTTTATGACAAGATATGAGTAGTGAAGTCACTAAATAATGGCATACTACATTTGAGTTTCAGACTTCAAATGTATGCTAAAACAAACACTGTTACTCTAGTAACTTTCTAAGTTTATCAGAGCAATATTTAAAATATGTCCCTATTTTGGGGCCTTTGTCGCCACCTTTTGTCAGACTTTGTCCAGATTTCTTGCACTAATAGGTTGAGAGGTATGTATGAGACATATTTAAGCTCTTAGAGTACTTGCATATCTATTTGGTGACACAGAACAGGCCACTCCTAAATAGCCTTGCTCTTGGTCAGACTATCATTTGGGTTATTAGCAACATTACAAAGTAGGATTGGACACCCCTTGTTAAGGGCCTTAGAGTAGGTGATAAAGAGTTGGCTGTTGGCAGCTGGAACTATCTTTTAGTCTAGGCAGAAGGGGGCATAACTAGTAAACCTATGCCAGCCTTTCCCAGGAGTGTGTGTGTGTTTGTACATAAATCATATCTCAAAGTATGTGAGCTTCAGCTACTTGGGCAAGGACACGAAGCACTGGTTGGACAGAGAGGGTGCTGGAGGCTTTGACTTGGCCACTCAACTGAGATCTCAGCCCTATAGCTGTGCCAGTGGGGAGTCTTACTGAAGATCTGGAGAAAGAGGGAGAAACCAGCCCCAGACTGACTGTAATCTCTGTGAGCTCTTAAGGGAAATTGAACTTTACTGTGTGTATACTTGTCATCCTCCCAGTGTGTACATTCCCCACTGTTGCCATTGGTGAGGATTGAGGCTCCTTGATTACTGGGCCAGTGCAGGGACATCACAGATATACTCAGACTCAGAGAACATAGCCAGTCTACTAAATTAAGCTTTGACTTCACACAGCCACCCTCCTCCCACATTCCCAGATCACATACCAGAATCCACTGCCTCCACAATCTCCCATGAACAGGTCCTCAAAGCACAATCCAAGGCTAAGAATACTGCTTCTGTGAGGCTGGATAACAAACCATGAAGTCTACTGTCCAGTCTGAAACAGGACCTGTCAAACTCCCTACATAGACTATTCAATATCAGCCTCCAAACAAGGTTTGTGTAGGATGAATGGTGGGCAGCAACAGTCATCCCCCTTGCACAAAGGTAGGGAGTCACTAGACCCATGTAATTCCAGTTCATCTAACCAGACTCATCTGTAAGGCTATGGAAAGGTTCATTATGGAATTAACAAGGTTAGAGGCAACTTACAAACTCTTGGACCAAGCAGGTTTGGTTTTGTCAAGGGCAGATAGTGCCTGCTTAACTTGGTCAGCGTCTTAGAGAAGGTTAATGAAACAATGCATGATAGAAAAGTGGTACACACTATATGAATTACTGTTGCAAAAGCATTAGACACTATCCCGTATTCAGGTGTAATTGATTAAATTACCCAGCTAAATGTAAATCCATATGTAATTCATTGGATAGAAAACTGTCTGACTAACAGAACCCAAGAAATTTGGGTGGGTCAGTTCTACCCCTCCAAAAGACCTGTAACTAGTTGTGTACCACAGGGTTCACTTCTTGGGCCACTCTTCTTTGGCAAATACTTCTCTGAGATCAAAGCTAATGTTAAAGGTTTATGGTTATCTACATTTGCAGATTACTATAAACCTATTGCAGTCATAAACTCTCCAGAGGACAAGGTCCTCCAAGAGGGCTTTTCAAAAATAAATAGTCGGTGTTAAAAACCACAGCCTAAAACTAATTACCAAAAAATGTATAATAGTATCCTTCAGTAAGCCCGATGTCCCCTGTAACTAACACATCAAATCACAAGCCTTAAAACTGACTCAGCAGTTAGGAATCTGGGAACCTATGTAGATAATAAGTTGTCCTACAATCAATATGTAGCCACTGCTGTAAGAAAGTCCAATAGTGGCATAAACATTGATTCAAGAGATTTTACTCTCTTCTGCAACATGGATAGAACATGTTGTAAGGACAGATATGTATCACAGAGAATACCATCACTCTGGTATTATCATCTTCTCTACATAAAACAAAGTGCATCTGTTAATCTGTTCAAGCATAATCTGGAAAAAATGCATAGGAAATTGCTAGTTCCCTCCTGGTTTAGCAACCTTATCTCTTATGGATAGGTGTAAGATATAAATGTCTGCCCAGCTCTGGGTTATTTGTACACAAGGGCTAAAAAACTTTTTTGGGAATACATGGCTAGGCTTCTAAAGATCCTCACAGATTCAACAACCTACTAGTATCTTAGAAAGTATAGATGTGTCACAGAACCGTATATAAAGAAACAAGATGCATTATGTTTACACTGAGTCATATTCAATAGTAATCTGTTTATTTTTTGCTTAATGAAAAAGCTGCAGGATATGTTTTAGCTAATCAGCAGTCACCTTTCTTTTAAATAAGTTTTTTTCATCATACCAGTTCTTCATGTAAAATTGAAAGTGTGCCTTTCTTTTAACTTGTTACAACAAAACTCAGCCTGATGACCTGTTTCAAGAGAACCCTTTTCCTTGTTTGAGTTAAATTCGTATGTTTTGTGTTCAGTATTGTGTTTTCAGGTAAATTGTATTATTTAAACATATAATTAAGGTTTAGAATTATGAAGTTAATTAAAAAACTGATATACACAACAACAGGCATAAAGTATGTCATTGCATGTCATTCTATCTACTGAAGATTGTAAACTCAGAAAAAGCTCTTTGCAGATTGCCTGGTTGTAATGATGCATTGTATAACTAATTCAAGCTAAAGTTATAAAATGAGAGTATAATTTTCATTGCTGTCTCCAATGTAGTGTCATAGCATGTAGTATGCAGATTCCTGTGTAATCACAATTCAAAACACCAGAAACAAACTTGGAACAAACAGCTCACTGAAAGCTGGAAATACAGGCACCAGAATTGTACTTAATGGAAAAATTCCCTTAAATCCTTTTAAAACCATTGCTCATAGATTTAAAAACAAATCCTTTTGTTTATATGCAAATGATGAACACTTTCATCTTTTTGCATAAAAGACTTCATCAGACAAACAGTCAGGTTACACTCATGCTTAAAAGGTATTTTAGACCAGTAAAAATCATTTAATGTAACCATGTGATTTTCCAAGCCTCCCAATAAGCTCCACCTGATTCATGAAACACTTTTAGATCATAGTAGTTTACAATGTATAAACAAAACACAAATAAAGCAGTCATGCGAGGTTGGTTCAGTAGGCAAGGCATCCACCCCACAAGCAAAAGGCACAAGGTTCAACCACCCAGCTCAGCACTAACCACAAAAACTAGTTTTTACAATTATAAATTCAGACTTAACATTAAATGCTGCTCCTCAGTAAAACCAACTTAAAACATTTATTATCTCTGCTGAGCCCTTAATTTTAATAAACAAACTATTGATATATTTTTATTTAAACTTGGCTGGAGGTCAGCATTCCAATAAAGTTGCCAGTAAAGTTCATGTTTTTCAAGGGTTAAAGTCCAAGGTCCCCCTCTTTTATTTACTGCAATTTGTTCAAGTATGATGAATTTAAAACAGTAGGTAGGGTTTTGCTGTGTATGTTTAAACAGTGCACTTGTATTTTTTCTGTTTTTTGATATCATAAATATGTTCATAGACTCTCTCTGAGTTTTCTCCCTGCCTTATCAGTGTAAAAGCATGTACATGCTGAACAAAGTGCACAGAATACTACCCATTTTGTGTTGCAGTCAAAATGCCCTCTAGTTTTTGAATTCATTAGTGGAAATGAGGCAATCCTTCTTAACAAGAATATGTTGACACTGAGGGCAATTCCCACACTTGAACATTCCAGGGTTGTTGGTGTTAATAATTGCCTTGGGTATGCTCAACCCTTTTTCGAACATTGCCTTTAAGGTCATTTATTTTAAGGATTTGATTTTAAATCTATGAGCATTGATTTTAAAAGGGTTTAAGGGAATTTTTCCTTTAAGTACAATTCTGGTGCCTGCCTTTTCAACTTTCAGCAAGCCGTTTGTTCCAATTTTGTTTTTACTACACATATTCCTGCTATAGTGGATATCATGGGTAGGGGTCCAAATCTGAGGAAGACGAGCTTAGCATGAGAATTTACTAATGGAGCTGCCATTGTGTGAATGTCAGTTATATACCGCTCCTAGAATATAAATTACAACAAACTTCTCCAGTTTTGTTTCTTCATGATCCAGGATTTGCTGTAGGTCTGTTAAGGTTTCTGTGTAAAAATCAGGACTCTACCATAATTCAAATATGGTTATAGTATGGCATATTTTAAAAGAATGTAATAATAACATTAAGCTAAATGAATGTTACACTGCACTGCAATAGGGGTTGAAATCAGAAACTAGTGACCATGTAAACTGTTAACTGATCAAAGTTGAAAAGATATTTATTTTTTGCTTTTCCGTCTTCAGTTAACAAACTCATTTTTTTGTTGTTTTGTCTTTTCAGTCGACAAAGACCCAAGTCTGAACATCTGGAAAGAAAAGCATACCATAACAGAGGGCCTACAACCTCTCTGGATGAACTCGTTGAATTTGCAAATTCCTACACTCAGAGACCAAAAAGACCAGAACAAAGAGAAGCAGAAGAAATCGGTCTTCAACAATATGAGAGTCAGAATCCTTTCCATGGCACTGTTCAGACTCGAATGGGTTATCTTGGGGGCTCTTTGGATGAATATTACAACAGACAAAGCCAGAGCAGGGAATATTTGTATAGCACTGATTTAAGACGTCCTCGCAGCCCTCCACAAAAAAGG
>NC_056736.1:438847753-438850253 GCF_019279795.1 Protopterus annectens | reverse complement strand
TTTATTTTATTAATGTGTTAACTGAATAAGTCCACTAAATCCAAGCCATTAAATCCAAGTGTCTGTTTCATGAATGAATGGATGAATTAATTAATTAATTAATTAATTAATTAATTAATTAATTAAATAATCAACTTCATATATTGGATAACTGAAACAAAACTGGCTCTATTTGGGCTAGGGAGTAGGAGTCCATGAGAATAATCTTAACAAATATAAAACTATATATGTTGCATTTTATATAGCAAATATTCTGAACCAAACATTGTGAAATAATTCCACTCTGATGCTTGGAAATAAATCAAACACTATCAAACTCTGGGCAACCTTGATGAAATATTAGTCTACATGAATATGTACTGTTCTTTTCTGCATACAAATTTTACAGGCATAAACCTGCTATATTAATTTAGCTTATTTGTTGCTTAGCAACAAATTAGTAACACCTGCTGTGGGTCACTTAAGTGTTTGTTGGCATAGGCTGCTGTAATTCTTTCTGAAGACTCCTTTTACAAGGTGACATCAGACGGGAAGATTTTATTTGCAATGCAGTTTAACACAGCATGTCTGGTTATTTTGTGGTAAAAGGAACATATTACTTTACATGCATTTAGAATGTTGTTCCTTTTTCTTTTTTCGTTTTTTTTGTTGTTCTTTTGTTTTGTTTTTGTTTTATTTTAATGACCTTGCAGTACATTCTTGTGGAAGCTCACTTTACTGGCTTTTATTCCCTGCACTCTTTTCTTGACAGGGTATTATTACATTTGAAAATGGGCCACATTGTTATCTTCATATAATTACATAAAACATACACTGGCAGGGGATTGTCTAAACTGCAATGCTTTTCAAATAAAAGCTCTAAGAAGTGTTCTCTGCTGGAGAGCGAAGGCTGTTTTTAGATGTAGCTAACTTGAATTTTTACACTGATAAGCCATAACACAGTCACAGACAACAATGGCAGGAATCTTGGCTATAGAGGATACAGATGTTAGAGGAGTAATACAAAAAAGTGTGAGTCTAAAAGGCAGTGAGTTCATATTCCAATGATGATCTTGCAGTTTAGTTTAAAGCTATGCATTGCTAATGAGTTTTGCTGTAGTTTTGTGTTTGATTCCCTCAACGTCTGCCTTCAAAATGTGTTTGACCAAGTCATTTGACTAGATAGCGCTCTCCTGAAAAGAAGTACTTATATCCAGCAGACTTGCCTACTTAACAAAATGGACTGAGCAGGTGAATATAAATCGCTGACTTTCTTAATTGAACCTTTGAATTCAGATATAAATTAACAGTGCTTCCACAATTAAGATGAAAGTAAAGCATATTCTAAGAATACAAAACAGGGCAATGCATATCATATAGCACAACTGATAGCAATGAAAACATAGCTACCCAATTCAATACCAGCTTTACAGAATCTATTCAAACTCTAGCCAACAACTAATCTAAGACCACCCATACCCCCCTGAAACAATCTATAGTACACCCTCACAAGACACCTCCAGACAATTGTATCTATCAACTACATCAAAAAACTTCTAATAAAACTCAAATCTACAACATTAACTGCTGATAACCTTCCCACAGACTATCTCAAAATCGCAGCAGATGCCATCTCCTATCCCATAGCCATACTCATAAATACATCTATAACTGAACCACACATGCTCTCTATCTGGAAAATATCTCATATACTACCCCTTCACAAAGATGGCACCTCATATGAACTTACAAACTACTGCCCCATTGCCATTCTTTCACCCCTGTCCAAGATCCTAGAAAGAATAGTTCACTCTCAGCTCATGAAACACCTTATCTCACAAAACCTGCTGTCTATTACTCAACATGGTTTTTGCCCTTCACACAGTACAACAACTGCCCTACTGACCTTCACTAACAAAGTTAACCAACATAGAAACAACTTCCAATTTGTATCAGCCGTATTCCTTGACCTGTCAAAAGCCTTTGACATGGTCAACTATAACAAACTCATGAATGTCCTTTCCTCCCTCAACATTAACATCACAACTATTAATTGGTTTCAGAACTACCTATCAGATAGGCAACAAGCTGTCAAGTGGCAACAATCCATCTCTCACCTTCTCCCAGTCACCATAGGAGTCCCTCAAGGCTCCATCCTTGGACATCTCCTATTCTCCCTCTTTACCAACCAACTATACTCTGCAATCCCTCATGCCACCTTAATTCAATATGCAGATGACTCAACCTTGATCTGCTCATCCCCCTCCCTCAAAATACTCCAGACCATCACCCAAGACACCTTCTTATCTGTGGAAAACTGACTAACAAATTCCAGGCTGATACTTATCCCAAACAAAACTAACCTCATACTCTTCTGCCCCACAAAGAATGCATCTCCCCCCAACCTTCAACATCTACTCCAAAAACAATACCACAATAACTCCAACTACCCATACCAAGCTACTTGGGGTAGTAATTGACAACAATCTGAAATTTGACCTCCATTTAGATCAAACCATCA
>NC_056736.1:438770253-438842753 GCF_019279795.1 Protopterus annectens | reverse complement strand
AAATGTGTAAATTGACCTGTATTTACATGAAAGCGTTTAAGGCTACTATATTAAGTTGCAATTACTCAAGTTATATGGTAAATGTCTTCAGAACCAGTGGACTTCTTAAAGTAATAAAAAATAATAAAAATATTAAAATTTAATATGAAACACTTCAAAATGATATACAATTAGTGTGTCACCTTGAAGAAATGTTTATTTTACTGATATGATGGGTATAGTGTCATGGCTTTAATGAATATTCCAAAGTTGTCATTTGCAAGTGGGAAATCATTACAGCAGCACTGGAAAATGTTTATCGATCACTGATAAAATCGTTTACTCTGGTGACACTTAGTGATTGTGAATGCATACGTGTTTTAATTGTGACGTATTGAAGTAGTACAGTGTTGTTGACTAAATATATGGGTCCTTAGTTGAAGATTTCTGAGTGTAACTGAGAAAGAAAAGCTACACCATTATGAGCACATGAAAATGTTAGGGGCTGGAGAAGAATGAATCTGTTAAAAAAGTAATTTTGTGAATGTTATTTATGATGTTGCAGACATTAGTATTGCATAACTCTACTTTTTTGACTGGAATGTGCATGTGTATTTAAATATGGAGTTTGTGTTAACTTTTTTATAGGATGATGGAAGACACACTTGGTCATTGTAGTGTTTTCTGTTTGATGATTACATCGAAAGGTTTTTGTGGATGACTGTCATTTTTCTCTATGTAAAGGACCAAAACAAGGGATCAAGAAAGAGGAATGACATCATCCACATGACAGCCATTAGGACATATGGGTAATGTCTGTTTGGAAAAACAGGGCCCAAATAAGCTAAGGGGTCAAAAGTCTGGAATCAAATTGCTCTGGACATTAATGCAGTGGGTGGCAGGAACCACAAATTAACACACCACTTGAAGCAGGCAAACTATATGGTAGGGCATGTTAGAAGGAAGGAAGGGAAGGCAGAATGCAGTTGCCAGTATCTTTGCCAGGGGGAGCTCCAACAATTATTCCATTAACACCAGATGAGGAATGCCTCCTCTCCATCCACTGAAATGACTATGACACAGAAGATGAAGGCAGTGGGATAACCAGAGGTGGTGTGGACACTGGCTAGTACAAACATCTGCAGTAGCAACACTCATCTGCTAAGAAAGGTTGGTTTAGAAAGAGAAACATATATTTATATAGAGAACTGAATGCTGACAAGGAATGATTACGTTAAACACATCACAATTACTGTTAATAAGTGAAACTTCTATAGGTGAACCTTCTATGCACAGAATGACAATAAAGGCAGTCTACATGGTAAATGTCCCCCACACCCCCTTAATAAACACACAGTAGTGCATGCTATTTCTTTATTAGTCATGTCTTCAAATAATTTTTACAGGGTCAACAGCAGAAACAAGCAGTTCCACTACACCAATAAGTTTGCAAGGTATCAGCAGCAGAAAGGCTTTTGAAGATGATAACATATTTATGAGACAGCCTGAGGAAAGTGGCAGGCAGACCTCGCATTTAACAGCAGGATCTCACACCCCACAACATGTTGGTAACTTTGCAGGAAGTGACAGTGCAACCCAAAGTCAAACACATGCTGTCACTATACTCCAGCTTGTAGACTGAGAAAAAACATGCACCTCTACACTAGTATCTTCAAACCTAAATGAAAACTGTTACAGCTTCCACAGGAAACATGTAAAGCACTGGCTGCCCAGCAGCAAATGTGCTGTGACATTGCTAGTGCTCAGAGCACTGCCACAGAGATTCATCTGGAAATGGTCAGACACTTCCAGGGTATGAGTGATGGTTTCCAGCACTTCTTGGAAATGGCACAGAGTGGAGATAATTCAAAGATCACAATGATGCGTAATATGGTGACACAGCAACCACCAGTAGTTGCCTCCATTTGTACATTACAAACCAAGTAAGACACAAACCACGTCAACAAAAAAGAATATCCAACGACTCCCGAACTGAGGGCAAGAGGAGTTTATTCACTAGTAATTGTTAAGCGCTTTTCGTTGTTCACAGTGTGAGCAACTTCTTCAGACAATTAGATAACAAAACAATTAACAATTTATACTCTCATCACTAATAACCCACGTGTTAAGTACATCAATTGTGGGTTAAAGTGATGGAGTTGTTTAAAATTAATTCAATAAGAAAGCTGTATAAAACCTATTTTTTTTTAAAAAAATATATATATATGTATGTTGTAGAAATACACTTAAAGTATACTTTAAAAATGTGTGTATGTACACTTTTAGAAAAAACCTTCCAAGAAACAAAGCATATAAAACATGTAAACTGTAAAGAAGTGAACTGAATCAACTCGCAAGAAACAAAGAGCCTATTAGCTGCATATATTGTTGAATATATATATATCACTGTGATGACAAATAAAAATTTAAGCAAATGTCAGTGAAAACCAAAGAAACAAGAACAGAAGGTAACTTAGCTCTTATTAAATATAATACATACTATGTTGACTTAAAACTAATTATTGAAGGCCACTAAAACAGTGTTCACAAGCAGAGTCACAGAAAATACTAAGTCTAACATAGTTGTTATTATTACTTAGCTACATATAGTGTTGTGTGTGTGTTTTCCGTTTTATTATATTATATTATATTGTGTTATTTTATATTATGTTACCCTTTATTAGTTGTAAAATATAATAAGGGTAATAACATAGTGGTAAACGGGACTCTAATATATTCAGCATAGGAACTTAAACCATAATATAGTTTAATGTCTAGTAGGGAGAAAAGGTACGTTCTACACAGTGTAAATATTGATTAATTATTTCCTATTCAAACTTCTTAGTTTTAATAGACAACTGATGTTACAGTGGTCGTTAAGGCCTGGATAAACAAATGCATTGGTACGCCACTGCCAACATAATTCTCTTTCCTCTAGTAGTAAATTGTAAGGGCCACCTCTGATGTTAGTCTGAATCTGGTCTAGTGCCATGAATTTAAAATTGTGGCCTGGTTTTGCTAGAATATGTTTTACCAGTGCATTGTCTACACTGTGAACAACGAAAAGCGCTTAACAATTACTAGTGAATAAACTCCTCTTGCCCTCAGTTCGGGAGTCGTTGGATATTCTTTTTTTTTTTCCATTTGTACATTAGTTAGGACTTACCGGACTCAAGCAGGAGACAGTTTTGGAAGGGGTAGAGGATGGAATAACTGCGGTGGTGGTGCTGCGGTAGCGTTGTCGCCTCACAGTAAGACATTCTGTTCGATTCTCAGCTAAAGTGTCTCCTGTGTGGAGACATGCGTGAATGGGCGTACCTTCGTTGAAGGCTGTGCGTCATGACTCGCAACTCGGCACGTAAAAATCTACTGCCGATCATTAGTGGACAGGAGTTCCGCTGTTGCAACCC
Organism: Protopterus annectens; assembly: GCF_019279795.1. Lineage (NCBI taxonomy): Eukaryota > Metazoa > Chordata > Ceratodontiformes > Protopteridae > Protopterus > Protopterus annectens. The sequence continues at coordinate 438,839,364 of NC_056736.1, read as the reverse complement.
CTAACCCGGAAAAGCCGAAAGACACAACAGAGGATGGAATACTGTCTGGACATGTAGGAGCAGATCACATGGCACTATGAGTGCTTCTCAAGAAAGTACTGTAATTAGTAGGGGTGAACAAGCATAACAGATTTCATGCAGGCCACATGAGTGTTCATCTACACCTAGCAAAACCTCTCATTCCAGGTTCTGATCACATTCCAGCAGCACTATCAGATCGGTGTCTGCAGGATCACCTGCATCAAGTAGGTCAAGACACTGGACCAACTCATCATCCAGCTCTCATGACGATATTGTTCAAAATCATTTCCAGTATATCCTAGCCTTTCTTTAGATGTGTATGACACATCCTTGACCTATTGTGATTCAAGTGTGAATTTATGTTCCTTACAATTTCACCTTTGCAAACCCAGGTCAATGTTTGACTCTAAAAGTAATACGTTATTTAAAAATGTTGTGTGTGTACTTAGCACAGTTTAGAACTTTATACATTTTATTCATATAATGGTGCAGCTTAAAACCTCAGGTAAATGTGGAAATAAATCTGTGTGATATAACATAAAGTTGCAGTCATTAACACCAAGGCTCTATGCATTACCATTCGTACAGCAGCTGGTAGTTACTTGCAGCTCCACAGTAATAATACACAACTGTTCATGTAAACATATTAATAAGAAAACTACATATCAAATTAAGTATCCTGCCATGTAAGCAAGCACTGCTACCACTTCACCCTCATCATACTTTCTGTCTCTGAAGTCACAAATTATTGTGTATGACAAAATAAAATAGTCTGATGGCGCAGTACCTCATACAGACAATATAAACTTAGAAAACACTGCATAATATAAAAAAGCAATATGATACATTGCATTCAAATGTAAGGTATGAACTTATGTTTAATACAGAATTAATAGTTTGCACTAATTCTACCACTAAGGACATTCAATAACTCAATAGAATGTATTGTTCAAAACAGTTAATTGTGATTATTCCTTATATGATGCCTTAAAACATCAATTAGGAGTCAGTGAGCACTCAGGCATATCTATTACAAACAATAATAAGAGCAACTGTTATGAAAAAAATATTTTAAGTTGAGAGAGAATGCCAAATTAACAGTGACAGCAGACCTTCCACCACACAGCATAGTCCACAGATATCAGTGTGTGTATCAATTATTCTTTATGTGTTTTTTAAAAAAAAGTAAACACTGACCTGAATATCATGGTCCATAGTTCTGGGCTAGATGCCACCTCTTTATCCGTGGAGCCATATGTCCTGCATAAGCCTGCTACATGGGGTCCCTTACTACTTCTGCTGGCTGGTTATCATTATTCATGTTTGGAGTGGAACTGGAAGCTGCAGTGACAGTATGGGTCACTTCACCACCAGACCAATGCATGACCGTTGCAACATGCAGTAAACATCCTGCATGCAGTATCTGGGTCATACTGAAGGGCATCCCCAAACTCATCCCAGCATCTGAAATGGCCCTTCAGGAAGACAAAGACCCTCTTGATAACAATATGGGTCTGGGATAGGGATGTTTTATAGGTCTCTTTTGCAGGCCACTTGGCTTTCTCACTGGTGTCATGAGCATAGCTGCAGTGGAAATACAGCATCACCTGAAAGACAAAAAAAGAGAGAGACAGAGAAGGGGGGGGGTAGACAAAACAAAGGAAAAGTGGTTTAGTATTCAACAATCTGTTTTACCATGAATAAGTACTTAAATATAGTAGAAAATCTTTATACTTACTAACAAGATGATCACTGGATATCCTAGTGTGCCAGACATGGGAATTGTGTACACTGCCAGGATACTGGACAGAAATGTTGGTGATGCACCCCATGCATCACACACTAACTGGCAATTGATGGAATGGTAGCCTTTTCTGTTGTGGTAACCCCCCCCCCCCCCGGACAAGAAGGGGACTAATTACAAAATGAGTGCACTCTATCACACAAAGTACCTTCTGAAAATGTGCCACCCGGTAAAAGGCATATATAGTCTTGGCTGAGTCCTGAGATAACACAGGGCTATAGATGTACTGATCCACAAGTGCCAAGAGTACATCCAGGAACTGCTGCAGTGTCCTTGATGTAGAAAACTGTGAGATCCCAGTTTGTCTCTGAAAGGTCCCTGTGGCAAATATTGTCAGGGCTATACACACCTTAGTGTCCACAGGGATAGGAAGTCCATACATTCCTCCAGTACCCCTATGGGGGTCATACATACTCACTAAAACCATTATAATGCCCTGTCCACTCTAAACCTGTCAAGTGTCTCCTGATTATCAGAATTAAAGTGAGGTATCCTTTGGCTATATCTCCGCCTTCTTGACTGGTGAGCGCTGCTAGGAAGAAGTGGTTTTGGTTCGGCCAAGACAAACCACTTACACCTGAAAATATCAAGGCTAGTAGTAAATGACAACATTTTCATGGATTTCAAAGTAGATAGGGTTGGTGAGACCCCCCCCCCTTTGTATAACATACCTGTAGATGGTACAGAATAACATGAAAATATCACTATGAATCACAAATAGGTGAAAGAATGCTTTATTAGCATATGCTGGATTACATCATTCCTCATTTACATTTCATTATGTATTCACTTGCTTATTCTCATTTACTGTCATCATGCGTTAGCATACGTGACCTCTGTGAATCACTGCTTAGCTATGCTCATTCTCAGATAGCACAGATGGTCTTAACGCAGCCACATAATGACTGAATACCAGCCTTTGTCACTTCATGACCTTAAAAGGACATACACATTTCAAAATAATAAAAAGGAAGGATGGGGAAATAGCATAGAAAAGAAAAAAAACTTTAAGGAGGGATAACCTGAATGTAGGAAAGAAACTTAGAACTGAAAAATAGAAAAAGAAAGGGAAATAATAAAAATCTTAGCGATATGTGTTTATTCATATGTGCATTCAGAAAAGATCATTTTCAATTAAGCTCCATGCTAAGCATCTTAGTTACGGTCACAAAGTCCCAAATTGTTAATGTGACCTGCTGTGTCTTTCAAGTTGCTTCCTTAGATATTCTTTCTAATATTTTGACTTGCTCCTATAGAAAAAAATGAAAAGAATGTCAGTCCTCCATTGTGTTTATCATCTAAGTGTGAGCAGGGCTGCTGTTGTTCACCTTCTTAGCATATTTAATGTAGTTCTGAGCCCTGTGTCTTATCACTATGTTTCTCCGTTATAAACTTAGGCAGAGATAGCAGTTGTACAGGTATACATTCTTCTCAATGTACTAAATGTCACATTAACGTCAAGCACACTGGTATTAGATACACTACAGCATACAGTACTAAACTAGAAAACTGATTGGTAACAGCTGTAAATTATCAGATGCACTCTTTACTGCCTTATAAGATACAGTTAACTCTGATGGGTATCATTATTTATTTATACTTTGTTATAGGCCAGGGATCCTTTTCCACCATGATCCAGATCATGATGGCAAACACAAGCAAATACTGCCATTTTGGCACTTTGCAAAGATTGCATGAGCAATACATAGCCAAGCTATGGCACTGAACAAGTACAATACTAAACAGTATATACAAGAACTGCATGCATTAATGTTTAAATATACAATGAAACTTCATTTTAAAGACAGAATTGTATGTAGGCACAGCTTACACCACTGTAAGGTGTTATTTCAGTGTAATGGACTAGGAATCAGTAAGTGAATGTTGCATGGCCGCTTAGATGTTATCTGTCATTAAGGAGTGCTAGTAGTTGTAAAGAACTTGAATTACTGATGAGAAGGTGCATGCTATTTCATGGCCACAGTAGCTTTCTGCTTCTCCATTACTTTAATTTGTTCATCAGTTTGTGTAATTATATACTCTGAGACTCCATAGTCATGTGCTGCCGTTTCACTACTGTCATTATGTACTTGCCGTGTCTGTTATTTTTCCATTTCTGTGTCTTGCAGTGTTTTGCCATTATAAACACACAGTCAAGTGTTTAAATATATTCTGGTACTTTCTATGAAATCATTCAATTCAGAGATGTTTCTTTTATTTATTTATTTATTTGCAGTTGGTTTACCAGGATAGTCCATTGGGCCAAAATGAACCCATTTTCAATGGAGTCCTGGGGAGAAAAGCTCCAGACAATGTAGATTACAGTAGGTATTAGACATACTTAAACATTATTAAAACCACAGTAGACAAATACAAATGCAATACACAACAATTACAATTAATGTAAGTGTTAAAAACTGATGGCAGATTATAAGGGATTATACATAAATTCAAAATTCTACTAAAGTTATTTCATAAAGAGAGTTCAACATATGAGAGTGTAGAGTATTCTTACATATTCAGTAGTAATAAACAGGAAAGTGGGAGTTATGGATAATGAGAGAGAGAAATCGAGGGTGTAAGCAGGAGTCAGAGGAAATGGGGATGTTCAGTGTAGTTAAGTAGGGTGGGAGCGAGAGCATTCCCACTGGGAAAGTAGATGTGAATGAAGAGATTGTATGAACATAAAATGGTTAGAGGCAGTATGGATAGATGGAGGTAGAGAGTTCCAGAGGCGAGCTAACCCATGTGAGAGAAGATATTTGCCAGGTGGACGGGTTGGTTTGTACACTTCTAATAGATTTTGGTTATTGGACCTTAATATTCTATCAGGTATGTGCATTTTAAACACAGAAGAGAGGGAGGGACAAAGGGAGGGGTTGAAAATAAGTTTGAGCAAGGGATAGTTGTGTATAGGCGAGCTGATGGGGTAGTTCTAGCCATTTTAGTTGTTGGAGAGAGGAGCAATGGTGGGTGTAAGACTTTTGGTTGGTAGCAAACTTGGCGATTTTATTGTAGCAGGAGGAAAGTTGTTTTTTCAGGGAGATTTGTAGATTAGTTAGTAGTGGAGCTCCATATAGAATGGAGGGAATAAGAAAGGAAGTAGAGAGAGTGACTTTAGTGGCAGTTGTAAGGTAGTGGTTTTGTCGATAGAGCATCCCTAGTTTTTGATGATTTTTTTTAATATTTAGTTGTAGATGGGAGTTGAATTTTAGTTGGTTATCAATTTGGACTCCAAGTAATTTGGTCTCTGTCACTAGTTCCAGAAGAGTGTTATTCTCACTAGTAATAGAGAATGAGTTTGTATTGAGAGAGTTGAGTTTAGAAGGGGTGAATATCATTAATTTGGTTTTAGCGGGGTTGAGTGCTAGGTGATTTGTTTTCATCCATAGTTCAATGGTAGAAAAAGCATCCTGAGTTAGCTTTATGAAAGTAGGGATAGTTGAGGCAGTGCAGATAATGGTCAAATCATCTGCATATTGGATGATATTGGAAAGAGGGAATGCTATTGGACAAGAGAAATTCCCTGAGTAGGTAATTAGTCATCAGATAGACAGATGATGGCTATTACAATGTGAAAAGTTGTTTCTCATGGTATGTTGGGAGGCCACGGTGGTGCAGCGGTTAGCGTTGTCGCCTCACAGCAAGAGGTTCTCCAGTTCGATCCTCGGCTGGGGTGCCTTCTGTGCGGAGTCTGCATGTCCTCCCTGTGGTCACGTGGGTTTCCTCCGGGTACTCCAGTTTCCTCCCAAAGACATGCTGTAGGTGGATTGGACACTCTAAATTGGCCCTAGGTGTGAGTGCGTGTGTGTGCCTTCTGTGGAAGGTTGGGTGCCGGGCTGGCAACTCGACACCGTAAAACTTCACTGCCAATCATGAGTGGACAAGTGATCCGCTGTGGTGACCCCTAACCAGGAAAAGCCGAAAGAAGAAGAAGAAGAAGAAGTTTCCCATGGTATGTTAATAGGTTTTCCATCTGTCAGGATTTTTTCCTGATATCAGGGTCACTGTCAGGAAATCCATTTTTGGTTGAGTATTTGTCAGGGATTTTGAGTAATTCTGAAAGCCAATAAAGAAGTATATTTCCCAAAGCTGTTGTCTGTTTCACTTGGATTTCCTATTTGTGTTGAATTTATGTTGTCTTTTGTTTATTTTAACTGGTATCCTAGGAGATATAAAATGTGACAATTAGCAGGCAGTTAGACTGATGCAATACATCCCCTTCATGTTGCATTGCAGCAGAAGTGCACAAACTTTAAAAAGATTGAGTCTTCTTTTTTATAAAAATAAAATTGTTTCTCTGTCCTTCAGTTGCTCCCTTTTTATCTTTATGATAAAATTAAATGTTATTCTTTGTGGTAAAATTATAATATTTGCCTTCAGAGTACAATAATTCCATACAAATGAACAACACCTGGATCCAAGAAAACTGTAAGGTATACATTGCAGGAAGCAGTGTTTATATTGCTATTTGTTTTCCTTATCTCACTGGTAAATTATTTTGACCCCCCTCCATGCCTATCTAATGTAATGGTGAGTTTAAACAGGCTGCACTGCTAGTTGGCAAACGTCAACTGGCCATGCTGCAATTGGCCATGCTGTGATTAGTCATGCTGCAATTGGCCATGCTGTGATTAGTCATGCTGCAATTGGCCATGCTGTGATTAGTCATGCTGCAATTGGCCATGCTGTGATTAGTCATGCTGCAATTGGCCATGCTATGATTAGTCATGCTGCAATTGGCCATGCTGTGATTAGTCATGCTGCAATTGGCCATGCTGTGATTAGTCATGCTGCAATTGGCCATGCTGTGATTAGTCATGCTGCAATTGGCCAAGTTGCATTGGCTGACATGCATTTCTTTATTTCTTTTAAGTAATATTTGGCAACCAGGAATGTGGACTGGTCTATTGACCCTTTGAGCCATGACCCAAGATGAAAGAGTAGAAAATATGTCATGGTATTTCTAATCAAAATTATTTTATACAGGTCCACGAATAGCAAAATGAACTGCACAAATAGGAAGACGATGTGCCATAAGAAAGTAATAGGAGGAGGAGATATCAAAAAATGTATAAATGGAAAAATAAAGAAGTAAAAAAAACAGTCTGTTATGTGGCACTCGCACTTCACAGTGATTTGGGGAGTTACACATGCACATGACAGCAGTCCTGTTAGCTGCATACCTGTACTTGTGGAAGCAAGAATCATGTTAACCATGTAGCGTTTGTCAGTGGTTGCTAATGGCATTTCGTACCTGAAGTCTCCCCAAAAGAGTCATGTGTTTCCTAGAACAATGCTGGGGACTGCAGTTCCTAATTAATGACAGATATGTTAGCTTCCAATTTCACCTCTCTCATGTCATGCATGTTACTGTAGAACCTGTAATAATAACAAGTTTCTAAGTATCATCATCTTCTTTCGGCTGTTCCTGTTAGGGGTCACCACAGCGGATCATCTGTTTCCATTTCTTCCTGTCCTCTGCATCATGCTCTTTCACACCAACCATCTGCATGTCCTCTCTCACCAAATCCATAAACCTTATCTTAGGCCTTCCTCTTTTCCTCTTACCTGGCAGCTCCATCCTTAGCATCCTTTTCCCAATATACCCAGCATCCCTCCTCAGCACATGTCCAACCAATGCAATCTTGCCTCTCTTGCTTTGTCTCCAAACTGTCCAACCTGAGCTGACCCGCTAATATACTGATTCCTAATCCTGTCCATCCTAGTCACACCCAGTGCAAATCTTAACATCTTTAACTCTGCCACATCCAGCGCTGACTCCTGCCTTTTCATCAATGCTACCGTCTCCAACCCATATAACATAGCTGGTCTCACTACCCTCTTGTAGACCTTCCTTTTCACTCTTACTGGTACCTGTCTGTCACAAATCACTCCTGACACTCCTCTCCACCCATTCCACCCTGCCTGTACTCTCTTCTTCACCTCTCTTCCACACTCACCATTACTCTGAACTGTTGATCCCAAGTACTTAAACTCATCCACCTTTACCAACTCTACTCCCTGCATCCTCACCATTCCTCTACCTCCCTCTCATTTACACACATATATTCTGTTTTAGCCCTGCTGACCTTCATTCCTCTCCTCTCTAAAGCATATTTCCACCTCTCCAGGGTCTCCTCAACCTGGTCCCTACTCTCACTACATATCACAATGTCATCTGCAAACATTATAGTCCACGGGGCCTCCTGTCTAATCTCATCTTTCAACCTGTCCATCACCACTGCAAATAAGAAAGGGCTCAGAGCTGATCCTTGATGTAACCCCACCTTCACCTTAAACGTATCTGTCACTCCCACCGCAGTCCTCATCACTACCCTTGTACATATCCTGTACCACTCTTACATACTTCTCTGCCACTCCTGACTTCCTCATACAATACCACAACTCCTCTCTAGGCACCCTGTCATATGCTTTCTCTAAGTCCACAAAGACACAATGCAACTCCTTCTGACCTTCTCTGTATTTCTCCAACAACACTCTCAGAGCAAATATTACATCTATAGTGCTCTTTCCTGGCATGAAACCATACTGCTGATCACTAATCATCACCTCCCTTCTTAACCTAGCTTCCACTACTCTTTCCCATAACTTCAAACTGTGACTGATCAATTTTATCCCTCTGTGGTTACTGCAGCTCTGCACATCACCCTTATTCTTAAAGATAGGTACCAAAACACTTTTTCTCCACTCCTCAGGCATCCTCTGACTTTCCAAAATTTCATTAAACAATCTGGTTAAAAATTCCACTGCCATTTCTCCTAAGCGCCTCCATGCTTCCACTGGTATGTCATCTGGGCCAACAGCCTTTCCATTCTTCATCCTCTTCATAGCTGTCCTTACTTCCTCCTTACTAATCTGCCTCACTTCCTGATTCACTATCCCCACATCATCCAACCTTCTCTCTCTCTCATTCTTTTCATTCATCAGCCCTTTAAAGTACTCTTTCCATCTACTCAACACACTCTCCTCACTTGTGAGTATGTTTCCCTCACTGTCCTTTATCACCCTTACCTGCTGCACATCTTTCCCAGCTCTTTTCCTCTGTCTAGCCAGTATATGGATGTTAACTGCACCTCTACATTTAGCAAGCTGTTATATGACCATGTTGTACAGCAGCATGCATGTCATTATGGATGTGAAGCAGGAACAAATAATGTTGGGAAAATGAGCTGATATATGGCCATTATCAGGGACTGAGACAGCATATTACATTGCGTACTACACCAGCTCTAGCTATATGGAATCTACTATCTAGAGTCTGCCTATAAAAAAAAAAATAAGAAAATGCTCCTCTTTGGGGGCCCTCTGCTATGACCTTTAAAGGCCTGTGCTGTGATTTTTAATTTTCAGAGGTTGAGAGATATGCCTGCTGTGATTTCTTAGTGTGCAACAGTAGTGATTCCTTTGGATTTTGTAGATTTCTCCCTTCCTTGAGTTTGTTCAGTAGTGGAGTTGTTATATATAACTTTGGGGGAGAAGTTGGTTGTCCCCCATCAGAGGGTTTGGGGGGGCTTGCAAAACACCAGCAGTTTAATTTTTCACTTTCCGTGTTTTAGGCATTAGTTATTGGTGTGTTTGTTCCTCAATGTTCTGACATTTGAGGTTCCATAGTAGAACTAAATTTGTCATCAGAACAGATAAATTTAAAGCCCAGTGCATTTCTATTAAGATATTATAGAAATGATTCATAGTCTTCTACTGGTCTTTTCCAGCTAAAAATCAGTTAATCTGTTAGTGAACATATGGTACATCAAATGGATTTGAAATAAACTGTAGTGACTCTGCAAAATAACAAGCCAAGGCATTGCAATAGTATGAGACGGTCATGCAAGAGGAGCTTTCTTAATAGTCTGTAGACCCAAAATAGTATTTGTTAAATGGGAATCGAACACCTTAATAATATACTAAGTACCACGATGAAAGAAAAACTGTGGCACCTAAGCCCAAATCATGACAAGTTTTATACAGTCACAGTAGCTGAATTCTGTTCTCCCAGATAATATTTTAGATTTATTACTGAATCTCATGAGTCCTGAATACAAGATTTTTAACTTAATACTACTACGCTATGGTAGCAGAATATTATATACCATGTGTCTAACTGGTTTTAGCATTCCTTTAGTGCCTCCATAGGATTTCAAGATGGTATGGAAGATAATTTATCTATTTTTGGGAGGGCACAAAAAATCAGAACTAGACTACTTGCAGTACATACATTTAAAATCTATACTTGTTTCAAATTTGGTGAATTTAGATTTACATACTTATGAAGTATTTTATTTAAATCTGCTGTAATAAGCATGACTTGGTTACATGTGTTCCAGTCATGTCTGTGCAAGGGAAGCCTTCTAGCTTGTCAGTGGGAGTGGTAAGCACTAGGTAGTCTATCTACCACAAGAGGAGTGGTTTCTGGTTCAGAAATTGTAGTTTATTGGCCGTTTGGGCAGTTTTTCCATCTTTTTCAACATTCTGGTTTAAAAGCCCACATTTGCGCTTGTTTCCTGCCTTTCCTGTAACTAGTCTAGTCCAGATACAGATTTTCTGTATCCAGAACTGTTTGTAAGCTTCTGAATGGTGCCAAAGTCTGCTCTTCAATTTTTCCCTTAGATCTACTAGTTCTCTCATCTCCTGCACTTTTACTAGCTTATTAGTCTAGCACTTTACCAGACTTCTTGTAGCAATTATTGTAGCACACAAAAGTGCTATTAGCACTAAAATGTTCTACAAGGAAACAACTCCAGTACTTATTATTAATGCCCACCCCTCCAGGCATGTCTAAAGGTCAGTTCCTCGTGCTTTCTGCTATTAATCTGGTGAACCTGGGCATCCTGAGGCAATGCAGCAACTGCCTCATGTACACTGACAACACTCTCCTCTTACCTCCTAACACTCCGACTTGCGAGAGATGCACTTATATATCCAAATTGGAAGCCACGCACTCTTCAGCCAAGACCGGAATAGCTGGTCAAGAGGAGAAGGTCAACACTTGCACCACACCACATGGAACACATAGCCCTCCAGAATACACACCAGCACTGCCTTCACATAAAAACACAAGCCACACATCCACCTTTGTGGAAACTCTCAATAAAAATCTACTCAAACAGCAGAGACCTCCAAGGCAGAAATGCACTCGACCACCACAACACAACACTAATCATGAGACACATAACTCTCCTAAACAGTGTGCCACTCAACCAAAGCTGCTAAGGTAAAACAGCATACCCAACACACTAGTCATAGGTGACTCAATAGTAAGGCACACTGATGTCCCACTCACTAGGTTGAATAAAGAGAAAGTAACAGTCAGCTGCATGTCAGGTGCCAGGTTCTGGCACATAATGCATGCACTCAAGACCCTCAACAAGAGGTACAAATATGACTCTGTCATTGTACATGTGGGTGTGAATGACCTGAGACATACCTCCCTGGACCACATGAAAAGAGACATAGAGGACCTCTCGGATTATGTAGCCCAGGCGGGTATGACCCTAGCCAACACGAAGGGACTCTGGCTGACAAAGTTCACAGACGATTGCAAGTTGGGAGCTATTATTAACTCCCCAAGTGATGCTGACATTCTACAGAAAGGCCTCACTGAGACCAACGACTGATTTCAGAACAATGGCCTTAAGCTCAAAATGTGTCGTCATCCCCTTTGGGAAGAACCTGGTTCCCATGAATTACCACATCGATGGTAGTCCACTGAACACAGAAGGCATTATAAGAGATCTGGGAATACAGGTTGACAGCAACCTCTCTTTTGACCACCACATTGCCACTGTGGTCAGAAAGCCCTTCTATGTGGCACATCTCATTACTAAATGTTTTGCATCCAGGAAGAAAGAGGTCATTGTCTCCCTCTACTCTTCCCTCATTAGGCCAGTCATCGAGTACAATGCCCCATTTGGCATGTACCTCACTAGACACTTGCAACAACTGGAGAGGCTGCAAAAGTACCTCACAAAAAGGATCCTAGGCCTTAAACACTTGTCCTATATGGACAGACTCAAAAAACTCCAACTAATCTCTGTCTCATATCGCCTACTTAGAGGCGATCTCTGCTTGACTTAACAAAGCCATGTCTGACACAGCTCTGTTAGAAATGCTACATCTAAAGAAATCCCAATCCCTCTGCACCACACTCTCCACAGACTTCAACCTCATTACCACAATCAACAGAATATGCTGGAGGGACAGGTTCATAACCCAGAGACTGGCCATGCTATGGAATAGACTTCCCATACATGTCAAACAGAGCACATTGCTGACCCTCTTCAAGAGAAATCTTGATGAGTGGATGGGAAATAGAAACTTCACCCGAGGGATCACTCCAGTGGCTCTGCTTGACAGAGGCACTGGGAAATAAGGTTGGGTGGCACAATGCCAGGGTAATCCTAGGGGCTAGGCTTGTAAAGGCTCCAGGGCCATTAGCCTAGTACACACCTATGAAACTATGTGTTATGTTGAGCCACAGTAATCTGTTACTTTATCTTCTTTATGACTACATTATTTATGATTGTTTTCACTTGCTTTAAAGATGAGATCCATCAATCTGAGTTGTTTAAATATTAAACACTCCCTTGTGGTTAAGCTAAAGTACTATATGAAATATGAGAGAGCACATTGTATCATGGACCGTAATTTTGGTGAATGCAAGAAGAGCAAATGCTGTACTCCAAAATTACTTTCACAGACAGTAAAGTTTGCTTTTTTTCTCCACTGTTGTGTGACCTCAGAGTCAGTATATATAAGTCCGGGGGGGTGCAGGGAGGCTTGCCCCCTTGAAAAACAAAATCATTGAGTTGTTTGTTGAAGATGGTTTTGGTGCACAGTTTTCATTTTTTTTTCTATTCACTGAAATTACCTTCAATGACTCAACATAAATCCAAAAATATGATTGTCTTGCAATTAATACAGAGAGCGAAAGCTCTAAACTGTTAATGAGTTGCTTCTTGCATACAGGGTTTGATTCCTTCTATTTTAATTTTAACTGCTGTGTTTCTCTAAGCAAATCATTTAACCAGAAAATGCTCAAAGGAAAACTATGAATGGGGATTATTGTGTCCAGCAGGTTTACCTCATCAAGAAATAACAAAAGAAAAAAAAAAAAAAATATATATATATATATATATATATATATATATATATATATATATATATATACATTTATATATATTGTCGCCTCACAGTAAGATGCTGTCCGGTTCGATTCTCAGCTAGAGCGTCTTCTGCATGGAGACATGTGTGAAAGGGCTTGGCCATAGGTGTGAGTGTGTGTGCAAGTGTGTGGTACTCTCTCTGAGGAGGGTTGGGCCTCAGGCTAGCAACCCAACGCAGTAAAAGTTATAACCGCTAAAGAAACAACTAGGGCTGGAGAGCATCTGTTGCCACATGTGCTGAAATTCAAGGTGCGGACAAAATATATGTATATACAGTGGTCCCTATTGGAGCATCAAATGTACATAACATTGATGTTCATAACAGAGAATCCAGGAGACTGAAGTGTCACTACAACCGAAACTGAAAAAATCGACTATAAAAGCTTTTGCAAGGGGGCAAGCCCCCTTGCATCTCCGCACCCCCCTGCTACTTATATATATACCAACTCCAAGATTCTACTGCAGCTGGAAATCGGGTAAACCCCAAACCCAGCTGTACCACAATCTTGCGCAATTACTCACCTGGACAGTTTGATCTTTTCAGTTTCAGTGTTTCAGCAGGTTGATGTTGGGCCTTTTCAATCTCCTGAGTTTGCTGTTATTAACATCAGTGCTAAGAACATTCAACATTCTAAAAGAGATCTATAGATGTATTTATTTAATATTTGTTTACTGGGAAAGTCCGACTTGGAACAAAGCCAATTTTCAGCAGCGGTCCAGGGGAAAATGCTCTAGACATATGTTTTTGTAATGTGGGAGGAAACCCAAACGAACGCAGGGAGGACATGCAGACTCTGCACAGAAGACACCCCAGCCAAGAATCAAACCTGCAAACCTCTTGCTGTGAGATGACAACGCAACCGCTGCACCACTGCGCCATCCAGATATATGTAGATATATATGTAAAATAACATCGAGACCATAACCTCAAAATGTTAAAAGCATGGATGAGTAAAACTTCAGTGCAGAAAATAATGAATCCACATTGTTGTCAATGCTGCGATTCCTATTATCAGTGTATTCCACCATTCACAGTACTGCTACATTACCTTTGTTATTTTCTACTTCAATGTTTTACTCATTCATGTTTTTAATATTTTGAGATTGTGGTCTCAACGTTTTCAGGTTTGTGCTTCTGGCATTTCATTATTTTTTTATTTATTTTATTTTATTTTATTTCATATTTGTTTATCGGGAAAGTCTGATTGGACACATGTCCTTTTTCAGTGGAGGCCTGGGGAGAAAAGCTCCACATAAAACACTTTGTACAGCAATATACAGAGTATGTTAAAGATGTAAATGTGACATTTCAAGGCAATTACATGATAATGTCAGACAATAGACAGGTGATATACAAAGAACAAAAAAGGCTGAATTGCATAACTGATACAGTGTAGATGGTACAGTCAATGCAAGTTTCCGTGAACAATCATATTTACAAACATTAGATATCATATTACATAATTACAATCATCAGCAAAACATATATTGATATAAACATTGTTTTATGGTAAATCATTTACCATTTACTGCATGTGTAGCAAAAATAAAATGTATGAATAGAAAGATTCCTTATGTCAGGAGTTGAGTAAGTAGTATAGTTAGGTAGGAGGTGTGGGGTAGAGAGAAAAAGAGATAGAAGGAGTAATGATAGGTAAACAGAAATAGTGATAAGGGCATTGACCACAGGTGGGAAGTTAGTCAGGAGTAGAGCAGAGGCACAGCCATCTGTTTAATAGGTGGGGTTTTGGAGTTGTTTTAAACTGGACTAGAGATACTATTCTGGTGATGTTATCAGGTAGTTCATTCCAGATTTTGCCTATGTAGTTTGAGAAGAGGGAATTCCTGCTTGAGTTTTGGCTGCATTGATTTTTAGGTGCTTTTTATTAGAGGAGCATAGGCTTGTGTTTGTGGCATATGGTTGGATAAATGTTTGTAGAACAGGTGTTTTTCTGGGCTGATAGAGGATTTTGTGGGCCATGCTTAACTGAATGTAGTTTAGTAGTTGGGGAGCTTTAACCAGTTTAGTTGAGTGCGTGGCAATGATGAGTTCTAGCTGTTAAGTTAGTGGCAAATCTTGCTATTTTGTTATAGCAGGATTCGAGTTTTTGCATCTCTGATTTTTGTAGATTAGTTATTATGGGGGCTGCATACAGCAGGGTTGAGATTAGGTGGGATTGGGCAATTGCAATCTTAGTATTTTTGGTAAAGTAATGTTTATTTCTATATAATGTGCCTAGTTTTTTATGAACTTTTTTTACAGTTTGGGAAATGTGATTGTCAAATTTAAGCTTACAGTCAATCTCAACTCCTAAGAGTTTGGTATTATGGCATGGAGTTATAATAGTGTTATTTAGTGAGGTGATGGTAAATGTATTGGAGGGTGAGGCTGCTTTGGTGGGATGGAAGAACATTAGTTGGGTTTTATTGGGGTTGAGTACTAGTTTAGCATTTGTGAGCCACTACTCGACTGCACAAAAGGAATCTTGTGTTAGTTTGTGAAGCTCAGTAAGTGAGGAGGCAGCATAGATTACTGTTGAGTCATCTGCATATTGGATGAGTGTAGACTGTGGGGCTGACAGGTGAAGGTTATTTGTAAATATGGAGAATAGTAGTGGTCCTAAAATTGAACCTTGTGGAACCCCTAGAGTTACTGCTAGAAGGTGTGAGAGGGTGTGCTGCCAAGAAACAGTTTTCTGGTGTCCAGTAAGGTAATCCTGGAACCAGTTAGGAGTAGACTTACAAAAGTTTAGGTCGGAGAGGACATTTAGGAGTTTGGAATGAGAAACCATGTCAAAAGCTTTTGACAGGTCAAGGAAGGTGGAGGATACATAGTTGTTTCTGTTCCTGTAATAGTTAACAGTGTTAGTAAAAGTCAGAAGGGCAGTAGATGTGCTGTGGTATTGGCGGAAGCCATGCTGAGTGTTAGTTAGACGTTTGTTAGTATACAGATATTGTGAGACTTGCATATGAGTGACTCTCTCTAGGATTTTAGACAGTGGTGATAATATTGGGATAGGGCGGTAGATAGAGAAGTTTGTAGAAGAGCCACCTTTGTGAAGAGGGATAATGTATGAGGTTTTCCAAATGGGAGGGACTTGATGTTCAGCTATGGATCTATTGATTAGTATTGATATGGGATATGCTATTCCTTCTGCTGTTAGTTTAAAGTATTCGGCTGGTAAATTGTCTGCTGCTAGTTTAGTGGGTTTTAATTTTCTTAACAATTTCCTAATTGTAGTGGTAGGTACAGGTTGCAGGGCGAAGGATGATGTGATGTTGGGAGAGGGAGTGGTGGTTGTATTAGTAGGGGGTGGTTGTTTGTTTGACAGTGCTAAGATGGTTTCAGTAAAGTATTTGCTAAATAGTGTGGGAATGCTGTCAGAAGTATTACTAGTGGTAGGTGGGGGTGTACTTATTTTACCTGGCAGTAGGATATAGTTTATTACAGACCAGAACTTTTGTGGATTTTTATGGTGCTTAGTTTGGATTTCAGTATAGTAGTTAATTTTGTCATGTTTTATTTATTTTTTTGCTTTATTTCTAAGTTTTTTGTAAGCCTGCAAGTTGGGTTGTGACCTTGTTTATTCCAGATTGTCCAGGCCTTATCTTTACATTTTAGGAGAGTTAGGGTTTCCTTTGCCATGGGGCATAGTTTGATTTAACACAAATATATCTGCAGGGGACATGTGAGTTTAGTATTGTAAGGAAGGTGGAATTTAAGTAGTCTATAGCTTCATGTAGGGGAAGCTGTTTTAAAGGTAACCAGTTACATTGTTTGAGTGTATTTATTAATTTGTTGGGGTTCAGATGTTTTTTGTTTCTTATTTGTACATAAGTGGTCTGTTTTGGTGTATATGTCCTTTTCCTAATAATATATGTTAGGAAGTGGTCACTGAGGCTATCTGATAAACAGCCTGCTTGGGAGCAGAGGGCTGGGTTGTTTGTTAGTATCCCGTCCAGAGTGGGCTGTTTGTTAGATGTCTTATAAAACCTCGTGGGTGTCTGGGTGAATTGATTAAAGCCATGCAGGTTGATGCTATTTTTGGGGTGAGGGGAGTTGCAGTCTAACCAACTGATGTTAAGGTCGCCCATGATTACAGTTTCTTGTGGTAAGGATGTACTGCACCAATGTAATAAGTTTTCTAGACTCAGAATATTGTCCCCAAGTGGGATATAGATACCGATTATATATATTTGTTTGTTGGGATTAAACTTTAGTTTGGCAAATATAATTTCAGCATTTTTTTAGATCCAGGGGTTTTAAATCTAGTGTTTCTACTGTTAGATTTTCTTTGAATAGTAGGGCTATGCCTGCACCTCTTTTATCTTTTCTGTCTGGTTGTATGATATTATAGCCTAGGGGTAGTATTTCATTGCTTGCTGAGCTAGGGTTTAGCCATTTTTCAGTACGGAGAGCAATGTTGGGGGAATAAAGGGTGAGAGTAGCATGTAGTTTGTGTATTTTATTAACACTTCTTACATTCATATTTATAAGTAACATGTCTGATTTGACCCTAGAAGGGATGATAGAAGTGAAACAACTTGATGATTGTAAGACATTTTGAGGGGTAATGGTAGGGGTTTTACAGATCGGGTCAGCATTTGGGTGTATGTCCCCACTAAGGAGTATTTTTGATGCTATGTAGACCAATGTATTTTGACACAGACTCATATATATATATATCTATATATCTATATATATATATATATATATATATATATATATATATATATATATATATGTATATATATTACATGATAAAGAATTGTGATTATGAATTGGATACTTTATTTTTCCCAAGCATTCAGTATCTATCAAATGGTCAGACACATTTTATATGTTTATTAACTACCTAAATGAGCTGAACCACACAGACCCCTTTTCATTTATGCCCCAAACCTAGCAGAATGGTGGCATTCTAAATTCAGCAGACTGAAATACTGCAGTTTGACAGATTTTTGTAATATTGTAATATCCAAGATTTGAGAAAGGAAAGGAGTTTTTATTCACTATTGCCCCTCCCCCCCATAATAAAGCATACACAGAGGTGCTGCAACCTTGTAGTTGGTATAAAATATTAAGAAGTGTTTCATAACTCACCATGAGGTGTGGACCTGCTTGTGCTTCTGTGTATGTCTGTGTGCATTTTAGTGTTTCAGAGTGCACAGAGTGTTTCAGAGTGTACAGAGTGTACGCATCTTTAGTCTATTCTTTTCAATGTACAGTAATTCATAATACTGAATGTCTCTATTGTAAAGGATCTCCCTTAATCTTACTAAGCAGGCACGATTTAAAAAAATCTTGTCAAAAGCCATTTAACATCATATTGATTTATTGCCAAAGTCACTTTCATTACTGGTATAATTCTTTTAATATCTTGTAATATATTATTATTGAAAATTTATACTAAACATATTTTCCATATTAGTAACCACATTTTCACAGCAATTTAATGCTTTATGGGAAATACCAGATTACTCAATCTAAGACCTGTTTTCAGTAAGGAAAGCTGACACTTCAAGATATATGTTTCTATGAGATTCATACTAGCATAGACACATTACATTTCCATTTCTCTACCATTATTTCTATGTTTAGAAAATAAACAATTTAGTCGTACCTCATATGGAGAAGCTTGTGCAAACTGCATGATTGCATAATGTTTCATAGCTGTTGGCGCTTAATTTCCAATCCCTCCCAGTGGATAATGACAATCGATGGTTCCTCCGAGAACTCTAAGAGTCCAAACTTCCTGTTTCACAGCTCACTGTAATTGTCTTTCTTTGGCATTGATAAGCACAATTCTGCCCTGTTCCTGCTCAGTGATGTCTCACTTATTTTTTTCCTTGCTGTATTTGCTCATGTTCCATTAACTGCTGTGAAATTTGTGCTGCGATATCATTATTTTTTTCATAAAATGTCAGTCCTTACAGATTTTATTTATTTTATTTATTTGCATTTGTTGACCGGGATAGTCCACTGGGTCGAGATGGCCTGTTTTCAGTGGAGGCCCGGGGAGAAAAGCTCCAGAAGAACATATGTTACATAAAGCTCCACAAGAACATATTTTACATTGCATGATAATATTTACATATATGCATGGTTACATTATGTTACTTAATGAACAGTATTTAAATCAATGCAACAGGATTAACCAGGTTGACAGAGAGAAAGCTGAATTAGATACATGTTTAACAGAACAAAAAAAGGGGCTAGGAAGACAGTCAGTTGAGAAGTACTTTAGGTAGGAGCATGAGAGACACATTCCCATTTGGATGATAGATATATGAAGAGCTGGCTTTTGAAGTTATTATAGTTAGGTATGTTGCGTAGGTGGGAGGGGAGAGAGTTCCAGAGTTTGGCTATTGTGAAGGATAATAGTAGCTGGACTGGGGGATGAGAGGGTTTGCGTACTTGAAGCAGATTTTGGTTCTCTGATCTTAGGGAGCAGGGGGCAGTATAGGGTGTTAGTGCTGTGGCTAGGGATGGACAGTCAGAAGGTTTGGAGATGAGCTTGTGAGAAGTAGTGAGTTGTAAGTATCTAAGGTAGTTGGGGAGTTCTAGCCATTTGAGGTTGAGTAGTGAGTGGCAGTGATGAGCTTTTGGAGTTAGTAGCGAATTTGCTAATTTTGTGATAGCAGGCTTCTAGTTTGGAGAGCAGGCCTACTTGGAGATTGGTAAATAGTGGAGTGCCGTACATGAGGGAGGGGAGAAGGAAGGTAGTTGCAAGTGTTTGCTGGGTGGAGGGGCTGAGGTAGCTATTGTGTCTTTATAGGAGACCTATCTTCGGATGTTTTTTTTTTGATGGCAGAGTATATGTGGGAGTCAAACTTTAGGTTTTCATCAATAATGATTCCTAGCAGTTTGGTTGAGGGAACTATTTCTAGTGGAGTTTTATTGTGGCTTGTAATGCAGAACAGATTTTTATCTAAATTGGAATTTCTCATAGGGGTAAAGATCATTAGTTTTGTTTTGGAGGCATTTAGGGCAAGGTGATTGGCTTTCATCCAAGATTCAGTTTTGGAGAAGATCATTATAACTTTTGTTATATTTAGCATAATTGCTTGTTCTTTGTGTTGATCTCTTATACAGAAATCTGGAGTTGGACAGATGTGCATGAAAAAGGAGATGTCCATCTTTACAACTATTTCTCCTCTTTCTCAGTAAATGTGATCCCCTCAGCTCTTCCAGTGAAGAGTAAAAAAAAACTGTAATAAGCCTATACATGTATGTGATCAGTGTATTACAGTTTAACAAAAAGAAAAAAAAACAGACATTCCTTTAACTGGCACACCATCAGCTGCATGACACCCTCCTCCTTCCTATCCATTCCATTCATGTCTCATTTCTGTGCCCTCCCCAAACCTCCTTTAACATATTTTATTTAAAAAAATAATTTATTTTCTTTAAACTATAGCAAACTGTTTGCTACAAATGTAGTAAACAATTGCTACAGTTTATACCCCACCTGCATTAAGCAGTGCAGCACTCATGTTTTAGTAAAAAAAATCTTCTTTTTAAACTGTAGCAAACTGCTTGCTACAAACATAGCAAACAGTTTGCTACAGTTTATATCCTGTCTGCAAGGAGTGTATGGCACTCATATTTTAGTTGTTTTTTTCTGTTTAAACTGTAGTAAACTGCTTTCTACAAATGTAGCAAACAACTGCTACAGCTTATACCCTGCCTGTATGGAGCACTACAGTCCTCAAGCTTTAGTTAAAAAATATATATATATTTTTACTTTTAAGCTGCAGCAAATTACTTGCTACAATGTTTCAAGGAGTTGCTTCAGTTTACACCACACATAAAGCACTACAGCACTCAGGTCTGACCACAAATGCAATACCATCTTTTAAAAGCCGGTAGTGCATTAAATAGCAATCGGGGTTGGCTTATTGCGGCCTGCAGCACTTTGCACTGTGCAGTTGCCATCTCACCCCACCCTAGCTGCACTACTGCAATTTGACTAAGAATTTAAAAAAAGACGTTTAGATCTACTAAGGCAACCCATCAGCTCAGGTTGGCATTTGAAGCCAAGGACAATTACAAATCCATCAGTGTACAGAACTCATACTAAATGCCAAAACCTACTCAGAGCCAACTGGCATTGCTAATATACTAGCAAATAAATTTAGTGCAAATTTCTCTCCTAAGATGATGATCCAAAGTACTACAATCCCATGTCTCCCAACCTCCTATCATTACCATGATCATGTACTGAAACTTCTATCCAAGACTATGAACACTTCCTCCATGGGACTAGATAACATACCAGGCTGTTTTCTAAATAGTACTAAACATGTTCTGGCTGAACTTGTCCATAACTTATGAAGTTATAAGCAATTTATCCTGATCTTGGCTATAGGGTCAGTCCTGGAAGTATGACTTGCACAACTGGCGATGCCATTCAATAAAGGCGGTCCTACTACCAACCCCAGAAACTACAGACTCTTCATCCTGATGAGTCTCAACTGTAATGCCATAGAAGACATTATAAACATTATAACAGACTTGATTAGCTCAGACATTAATAGTTTAATCTGGGTAGATCCACAGCAATTTGATTTTGTTAATGGTAGAGCCTGTCTAATGAACCTGGTAAACTTCTTTGAAAAGAAACACAAGCCGTTGAGAGCAATCACACTATACAACAGCTTACGTTCAATTTGGTTAAGGCATTTGACACCATGCCACATGCTGGCATAATTAATAAACTGAACGTGTTATAAACAGATCCCATGTGATAAGATACATAGCAAACTGGTTAATAGACAGAATATACACTGTGCAGACAGCAAGGGAAGTATAAGAGAGCATGAAGGTGACAAGTTGTATACTACATGGCTGAGTGCTGGGACTGCTTTTGTATGGTATTTACTTCTCTGACCCCAGAGTAAACAGCAACACCTATGGACCACCAAGTTTGTGGATGACTACAAATTGTGAGTCATTGTCCAAATCCCCATCTTACACATCTTACACATAAGCACTCCAGCAGGAGCTGACGTTTACAGATGCCTTCTGTATTGAAAATGGCCTTAAATTAAATGCTACAAAATGCAACATTACCTCATGTGACAGACAACCCCTCCCCCCCAGCATATATAGCATCAACAATACCCTATTTCAATATAAAATGTAGTTACAGACCTACGAACCTGGGTTGATAATTCCTCTCCTTTGATCACCATGTAACAATGTTTGCTAGGAAATTATTGTACTTGATACAGTTGATCACCAAGGGAATACCATCCAGATCTATAGATGTTATGTTCAGCACTGATCAGACCAGTTATAGAATACAGCACCCCTTTTGAGACTTACCTCACCAGACAAGTCAGTCAGTGAGAAAGTAACAAAGAGGATATTAGAAGTAACATTCCTAAGCTACCAGAAAAGACTAAAAGCACTGCCCCTCTTTTTTGTGCATTACAAGCTCCTCAGCGGAGATCTATGTCTTACAACCTGAGTGATTGGTGACCTTGTTGTCCAGAATGTTTTCTTCCTTCACAAATCAAACAGACCCACAAGCACCAGAAAAAGGGATCTAAACCTGCTTCAACAGATCAATAAAAGAAAGTGGAGAGAGAGAGAGAGATAGAGAGAGTCATTACTCAGTCTTGCACACTTCTGTAACAGATTCCTTGGCAGGTAAACTAGTGTGATAGCTTCCTTTAAGGGGGACCTGGATAATTGGATGGGTATTCATAAAATCAACAAAGGCATGACAGACCTATCACTCCTTGAGTAGGATGTTAGTCTTGGGTGGGGAATGGCAAGGTGTAATGGCTGCAAGACACAGAAGCCTTGAACTTCTGATTCATATGATTCCTGTGTATATGGATGTGAAATTTTAATTAAATTCTGAAGCAGATGAAGTTCAATGATAAAAGGATTATTTGACTGTCTCTCCAACTCTGTTTTCATTCAAATAAAAAGACTTATTTTTTTTTTCTTACCAGGGAGTGCATTTTCCAAACTGTAGTAGACTTTCCTGGCATGAATTTTCTGACATGATATGTTCTCCTTGATAGTGTCCCATCCTATGACAAAATTATCCCAAGCAGCCCAAACTCAACAGTGTTCCTAAAAAAGTCAAATTGACAGGTCAATAGCTTACAGACTATACCTTCACAAAATACAAAAGTCTCATCTAGTTTTTTTTGAGTCTTACCTTCTTCTCACAATTTGTTGAACATGTTCGTAAGAAGTAACCTTTGTGGTTATCGCATTAGTTTTGGTGCTGCAGTCTGCAATTAGCTCAAATTAATTCTGTCATTAAAAAGCACGCATATGGTGCACATTCAGTTTTGAAAAGACTCATAGACTATATAAACATCACTGACATCATACACAAAATGTTACTATACTTAACTCTTCTGAAGTTATTTCACCCCTTTGCCTATCAAAGTACAATTACAATTTATTTTCAATATATTTCATAAAAGAACCTTTAGAAATAATTTTTTTAATTACGCCAGTCAACATCCATTCTTTATGAAGGTTAACATACTCAAAGAACAATTTATCAATTTGTCTACACTCATAAGGGATGATCAAATATTCATTAATGAATGCCAGTTTTTGAAAAAGTTGTTTCTAAATAGGAATTACCCTGAAACCTTGGTCAATAAATGTATAAAAGCCATTTTGGAAGCTAGATCTACTAGATATTTACCTATCCTCAAATATGGTTTTGTTTCCAAAAAGTAAGGCTGGTCAGGATATGAGATTGGGTTACTGAGCTATACTCTGTGGCATATCGTCTACTCAGAGCCACATGCTCCAAGGATCTAAACCTTGTCATCACAATGAACAAAACATGCTGGAGGGATAGGTTCCTGACCCAGAGACTCCCCATACTCTGGAATAGACTGCAAATACATATCAAGCAGAGCGCCTCCTTGGCCCTCTTCAAAAGGAACCTTGACGATTGGATGGGAGATAGGAAATTCATCCCAGTGATCATGTCAGTTGCCCTGCTAGGCAGGGGTCCAGGGAAGTAAATATTGTGGGAAGAAACATCCAGAGAGTTGTTATGGCTAGGCTTGTATAGGCCCTAGGGCCGATAGCCTAGTACCAACCTATGAACCCTTGCTAATTAGTCTAGCTATATATGGGATTATAAATATTCTTTATAAAAACTGGTGTATCATAGAAGGAAATAAAGATTTGGTATGTGTTTTAGGTAAAGTACCATGTTTTAGCTACAAAAGGACGAAGACATTTAAATCTTTTTTTTTTTTTTTTTTTTTTTGAATCTGATGATAGATTTTTTAAGAATAGTATTAGTAACAATTCTGGGATGTATAAATGTAAAAACATTGCCTATTGTAAATACATTTTTTTCATTTAGGACTTTTACTCCAAAACACAGTGGTTACACAATTAAATTTAAGGGGTATTATTCTTGTAACACAACTAATATATTTTATCTTAGTTTTTGTGAAACTTATAACTTGTTCTATGTTGGTAAAACTACCAGGAGGCTCTCTGAACGTATAAGGGAACATTGCTTAGCTGTCAAGAATAGATTCAAGAAATGCACTGAGCAAACATAGTACTACTTGTTCGAATTTTGTTGGGTTTAAATTTATTATGCTAGACTGTATAAAAGATTTCATAGGTAATATTAATGGATTATTTGAAATGTTACAACTTAGGTGGCAGTTATTTCTAAATGCTAAAACACTACCAGGTCTTAATGATGATAGGAATATTAAATGTGCATTTAAGTGACTTCAATAGGAAGAGAAGTTGTTTATTTTCCTATGTAGAATGAAGCTGACATTGTTTAACACTTTTGATTAAGTTGTCCCTTGCCTTGGTTAATACATATTTTAAATATATATATATATATACATATATATATATATATATATATTTAGATAGATGTTTGTTTTACTTTTGTGTTCTGAAGAAGTTCTAGAAGAATAAACTGAACAAAAGCATTTAAGACCATAAGCTCAAACTGATTCCTTTACTTTAGTTTGAGAAGTCAGTGTTTTAGTTGTTGTGTTCTTTTTTGGTGGTTTATTTGAAATGAATTGGTGTTTTTTTCTCATTTTACCTTAGGACTGTAACAAGTGAGACATAGCTGAGATATGGAATAAAAGTTGTTTTACTAGTTGAGCAATAAGCTTCAGTGATTAGTAGTCCAGTGGATCTGTAAGAAAACTTAAGATGCGTCAGAACTTTATTCTTGGTCAAATCAGTGATAGGTTCATACTAGGCTATCTGCCCTAGGGCATTTATAAGCCGAGCCAGAGTGTGTGTGGCTTTCGCCGCCCATTTTAAAATTAATTTTGCTATGCCCTTTTTCAAGGTTAGTATACTGTGCCTCTGTCTAACAGTGACACAGAAGTGATACCTGGGGTAAACCTACGATTCCCCATCCACTCATCAAGATTCCTCTTGAAGAGAGTCAATGAGGGACTCTGCCTAACCTGGACTGGGATTTTATTCCAGAGTGAAGGGAGCCTCTGGGTTATGAATCTGTCCCTCCAGCATGTCCTATTTATTTCAGTGCTGAGGTTCAAGTCTCTCAAGCTCGTAGCTCGATGGGATTTGTATTTTCTGAGGTGCAGCATGTCCATTAATTCCAGGTTGGACATGGCTTTATACATCAGGCACAGATCGCCTCTGAGCAGGCGGTATGCCACTGAGTAGAGCTGGAGTTTCTTTAAAGGGGCAGCATATGGCATCTGTTTGAGCCCTTTGATCCTCTTGGTGAGGTACTTTTGGGGTCTTTCCAGTTGCTGCAGGTGTCTGGTAAGGTACATCCTAAAAGGGGCATTGTACTCAATTATGGGCCTGATGAGGGATGAGTAAAGAGGCAAGATGACCTCCCCTGATCTAGATGTGAATCCCTTCATGATTAGGTGGGCTATATAAAATGTTTTTCTAACCACTTTGGCCACGTAGTTGTCAAATGAGAGATTGCTATCAACTTGGGTCCCCAGGTCCCTAATTACTTCTTCCGTACTTAATGGATTACCACCTATGTGGTAAGTTGTGGGCACTTTGTTTTTGCCAAAGGGGATGACTATACACTTTTTGGCGTTTAGCTTGAGGCCATGGCTCTGGCACCAGTTGTCTGTTTCTATGAGGCCCTTTTGGAGGATGCTTGTGTCGGCTGGAGAGTAGATTATAGCACCCAAATTGCAGTCATCTGTGAACTTAGTCAGCCACATTCCTTCCGTGTTTGCCTGTACCTCCGAGAAATATATACCAAACAGGAGAGGTCCCAGGACTGAGCCTTGTGGGACACCACTTGTAACTGGCTTGGAGTCTGACATGGCTCCAGCAATTCTAATCATGTGGGTTCTGTCCTTGACCCAGTTTGCAACCCATCTAGTGACATAGGAGTTTATATTTAAGCTGGTGAGCTTATCTATAATGCCTGAGTGGGGTATTGTATAAAAGGCTTTTGCGAGGTCCAGGTAGGCTGTGTGGACCACCTTCCCCTCGTCAATGGCCTTGGTGACTGTTTCAAAGAAATCAACCAGGTTTAAGAGGCAGGATCTGCCCTTAACAAAGCCAAACTGGGTAGGATCCAGTGTCTGTCGGTCCCCAATATCTTTTTTTATGAGGTCCATGATGATCCTTTCCATAGCTTTGCAGACCAAGCTAGTCAGGCTTATAGGGCGATAGTTTCCAGGATCCGTTGAGGCACCACCTTTGTGGAGAGGGACCACTGTTGCTGTACGCCACTCTTTGGGTACATATCCTGTGGTAAGGCTGAGATTGAATAGTAGTTTTATGTTTGGGTTTAGCTCTTCTTGGAGTTCATGTAGGACACAGCCCGGGATACTGTCTGGTCCCATTGATGCTGTGTTTTTTACCTGAGCATCTGAGATGTCAGGGGGGCAGCACTCTGCTGGGATAGATATTAGCCCTTTTGGTGGGGAGGGGGGAGAAGTTTGCGCTCAACCTGTCAGCTAGGATGTTGGCAATGTCTGTGGGTTCGGTGTATTTTTTGTCATTTTGGACTAATTCTGAGCATATCTGGGAATTCCCACCCAGGTTCCTAACATAACTAAAGAAAGCCTTGTGATTATCCTTAGTGTCCTGTGCAATTTTTCTCTCAAAGCTGGCCTTAGACAATTTTATGAGTGCCCGTAGTTTTTTGCTAACACTGATCAGAGATGCCTTCCCTTTTTGGGATTTTGCTCTATCATGTAGTAGCTTCCTCCTTGATACTACAAACCAGATATAGACCCAACAAGCTACTCTAGTATCTGAAGAAGTTGCTTTGAGTGAACAAACAGGCAGTATGGATAACAGCTGGTGGCAGTGAATGCCTTAGCTAGTTCAATAGTAGTAAATACTAGCACTGGGTGACTCAGAAAAGTGCAGATCTGGAGGCACTGGCTAGAGAATCAACTAAAATGCCATTAAATTGAGGGCTGCAGAATATATTGGGCTTTTGGGGCATGATGACTAGACATCAGATGTTATCCATGTCACAGTGTAGACTGAAATCCTGGGAA
This sequence comes from Protopterus annectens, assembly GCF_019279795.1. NCBI lineage: Eukaryota > Metazoa > Chordata > Ceratodontiformes > Protopteridae > Protopterus > Protopterus annectens. The sequence continues at coordinate 438,811,854 of NC_056736.1, read as the reverse complement.
GTAAATGTTCCATTATTAATAAAAAGCAAAAAAGAAGTGGGTCAACTGCCAATATCTTAGGAACTCCAATAGAGATTGACCTATTATGACATTAGGTAGATCCTAATTGTACAACTACTGTTCATGAGGTAGGTAGTTTCTCATATACCACACTGGACTTCATGAAAACCAAGGTTAGTAAGTTGTGAGATAAAACAAAAAGCAAAGAACTTATGATTAACCATGTCTAAAACTGTACTGTAACTCATAAATAGAACCATATTTTCAAGTCATCTGTCCACTTTGACCAGAATGGTATCAAAAAGATGAGCAGACGATAGTGCGGATATCATATGAGCTATGAAACCATGCTGGTGGATGAGGATATTGTATATATCCAAGTATTCTGTGAAATGAGAAAAAAAGGTTAGGAACTCTGCAAAGGGAATAAGATTTAAGATGGACTTACAATCATTAGAAGAACTGTAAGCTGCAACTTTCAGAACAACAATACTGTCAAATTTCCACATGGAAGAAAAAATGTCTTTTTGTCAGAGGCAAGTAACACATTCAGATTAGAAGTGAGAGATGAAGTCTGCTGTCATAACTAAAAATTAAGGATGTAACTTGTCATGAAACTGGCCATCACTTTTGACATAGTTGAGATTACATGGAAATAAACTTAGAAATGAATGTCCAGTTGAAAAAATTAGAATATTCTAGAACAGAAAGTAGAAATGGATGAGCGCAATAAGTCAAGAAGTACATTTATTTTATCCTTAATAGTGGTTGAGGGGATGTTGGGAAGCTAAATGAAGGGGGAGAGGGTTTGAATTTGTTGATCCTATAATTATTTTGCTGTCTGCCCAGCAAGCTTTGGGGAGTGGGGGATTGTTGTTGACATATATAGAAGAAGCTGGCTTTGGCATTGTGGAATATGCACTTGTTTTGTGTGGAGATGCACATACACACACACAGAAAATGGGCTGGAGTGAGATTAAAACCCCTACCTATCTAGTATTACATACTACAGATCACAGTACTTATCGCACTCACCACGGCTTAAGTCTAAAATGCAAAATACCAAGGTGAGAATCAGACACTGCACCTTGTGTCTGTTAGTCAAAGACTTTAACCATTATACCAAACCCCAGTCTAAATTCTGTAGTACCTTCTCAAGGTCGAAGAGGTTAAATGTGACATCACCAGATATCCTCCACCTACTTGATGACCTGTCTTGGTGTGACTTTTAGATGTCTGTAAGCCAGATATGCCTGAGCTCCATGAGTCTTTAAGTTGTAATGGAAATAAGTTGTTTTGAGCATTGAAGATTTAGGTGAAGGTGTAGAAGGAAAATGTTACATCATCACACAAGTAGAATTGGGCCCAAACCATATTATATTGCTTCAGATGAAGAGGAATTCCAAGTAAAGGTAACTTTTTTGTATTTATTTTTTTGAATATGTAATATTTTCTAATCATTTAAAAACTGTAAACTTCTATGGAGCTTTTCTCCTCAGGCCTCCTTTGAGAAAGGGTTTTAACCCAGTAAGACTTTCCAGTAAACAAAAGCAAATAAACAAATATAGTTCAATCAGTGATGAGTGTGTACATAACTTTGGGAGCTTTGAAAAAAAATGGACTGAAAGGATTAGACAGTGTTCATTGAAGGAGTTTTGGAGAACATTTATCCCCACAACTGAGTCAGATACACTGTTAACTGAAACTTTATCACTGAGCTTACTGGTTAGGATAATCCAGAGAAAGCGAGATTATGGTAGCATGAGGCACACAAAAAAGTACACAAACACAAAAGAACTATTTTAGTTTCACCAGCTAATAAACGTTAGATTGTGATCTATTTCAGTAAGCACTCATCAAAGGAATGGTCCTTACAATGATGCTGGTCTGAAATATTCTTAATAAGTAATGTGTTTGAATGGAGGGGGAGGGTCTGCCCATGGTCTTTCACAATGAAAGGCATTGCATTTAGTCCAGAGGAAGGAAATCAATAAATATATGCGTGCGTGTGTGTGTGTGTGTGTGTGTGTGTGTGTGTGTGTGTGTGTGTGTGTGTGTGTGTATGAGATTCAAGTTTCAGAAATTCGATGACAACCTGATATTCCATAGAATTTTTGTGTATCATTTAGACTACCAAAGTCAACATGTGCATTTCTAAGAGGTGATGAATATCAGTGACCACTGTAAGAGCATGGACGTATCTAAGAAAGAAAATTGTGTTTTTTCCATTTTACAAGATAAATATGTTTTTCAGTCATTCCAAAACATCAAAAACTGTTTGAGAATAGCCACCCCCAGTGAAAATAGGCAAAAAAACATTAGCCCTTATCAGCAATCACGTAGGGTAATTTGGGGAAGTAAGATGTTGTATTCATATACACAATGAGCACAGATGGTTAATAGTGTGTTGAAGAAAGAGGTAGAAGTGGCACGACCAAAGCCATCTAGGTATGTAGTGTAAATGGTACAGTTGTTATCAGGAGAGCTGGTATGCTTAATTATGTGCTTGCAATTGATGGCTGGGTCAGTATTGGAGGCAAGGCTCATTAGAGAAACAAGGGCATGCATGAACTCAGGAAGAAACTTAGGTACCATACTAGCATGTTAAGTAAGACACAGAAAAGATACAGGCAGGTACATGATTATGGGAAGAGGGAAGGCCAAGATATAAATCAAAAAAGGAATGATGTTTCAGCAGAATTAGATACATAAAATCAGTGTAAATACAGTGAGTAGAAACCCAGGGAACATAAAGCTCTTAAATAAATAAATAAACAAACAAATAAATAAAATAATAATGAGAAAACAATCCCAAGGCAAGGACCTCCACACTTCTGGATGTGTCTTTGGCTATCAGATTAGCAAAATAGAATACCATAGGATGGTGTGCACACCACAGGTGATAAAGCAAACAGCCAGAGAAGTATAACTTGACAGTTCCTAAAGGGAAGTCAAAGTTATACAGACATTAAGTAAAAGAAGAAGAGTAGAGTAAACAGGCCATAGAGAAATACTATGCAAGCAATCACAGGGACCATACAATGCCTACTCATATACACCTTTAAGTAGACAAATTTAAAGGTTTTCCCCATACTTGTCAAGCAATTAGTATCACTTACTTCCCACATCGAGCAGAGCTGTACATTATAAGCCTAATGTAACTTAGCATCTACTTCTCTAGTCATCAAGGCTACCCTTAAAAATAGCCAAAGCAGTACTTTGTTTGGCTTGTACTGGCAACTTATTCCATATGCAGGGAATACATTGTGTTAGGAACCTGTCCCTCCAGTGAGTCATGTTTATGCTTTGGTGTAGGTTTAGGTCTCAAGCAGGCATTTGTAGAGGCACTGTTTTTTTGAAGAAATAAAGAAATCAAGTATGACTGGGTTTTTCAAGGCTCAAAATACGTCATGCTACAGCTCGCCTTGGAGCAGCAGTTAGGTTACTAGTTACTGAGTATTAGGAGATCCTTGATAATCATTTGGAAAGGTTGAAGGATATAGGACCTTTAATTTTCTTAGTTAAAAATCTTTGGGGCCTTTCCAGCTGAGTGATATGTTTAACTGATCATTCCATTCACTTCCAGGTCTGATAAGAGAGTCATAACTGTGTCATCTAGTGCCCGGTGCTGTTCCCCAAGCTCCGTTCTGATGGCTGGTGCTGAGCCAGCCAGGACCATTTCTGCTCCCTTCAACTCCAAATCAACGAGCACAAAAAAACTGTTTCTGTACTTAGAACTGTAGCAAGTTGCTTGCTACATTTGCAGCAAGTGACTTGCTAGGACGTATACCACACATGAAGCACTGAAAGGCTTCAGTACTGCAACCCTAAAAAGCAGAATCAAAATTAATTTCTGAATGCTGGTGGAGAAATAAATAACAGTACTGCCCTACCAGTTGATCAACATCTTTGTATTGCACCCCCTAACACCATGCACTTAGATTAGCTGCCCCTTTCATCCTTAGCTACACTACTGCTAATAAGAGAAGAACAAAGAGACAGGGTGACTTCTTTGGCTCTTGAAGGCATCTTGTTGGTAACTAAATGGGACAGATAGAAGGATTTCCTGTCATTTGTGGAAGTAAGATGATTAAATGTGACAGAGTTGTTCACATAATTACCCAAGTCTTTTATGACTGCCTCTGTTTGAAGAGATATACCATTTATAATATACTGTATAACGTGGGAGAAGCTTTTTTGCCAAATGCTACTACACTTTTGTGCATTTAACTTGACATATTTTTCAGTACAAAAACAATTAAAGGTAAGAAACATGCAGAGATATCCAAGAGGATGGATTAAAAACCAAATAAAACTTTAATAGTACAAGTAGGCAAGCGCTTTCACGTCTCAAAAGATGCTTCATTGGACTATAAAAAAATAACATAAACACCCTGCTTAAATACACAACTTGAAACAAAGTAACTGCCAAAACTATTTGAATAGGTCATGTGACTTTAGATGTGGTTTTATAGGTTCATAGGTTCATAGCGGGTTACTAGGCCAGCGGTCCTAGAGCCTTAACAAGGCTAGCCATGTCAATCCCAAGTATCCCCATTTGTTCTATTTGGGTAGTTTGTAGAATGAGTTTATGAATAGAGTGGGTCTGTGATTAACACTGGCTACCCCTGTCCATGAGGGACAGTGGGGTCACCCCAGGGGATAATTTGCAGTCTCCCATACAATTATCTAGGTTGTGTTTGAATAGAGTCAGTGAGGAGCTCTGTTTTACATGAGTAGCAAGTCTATTCCAGAGAAGTGGCAGTCTCTGGGAGACATATTAGTCTCTCCAGCATGTTCTTTTAATGTCACAGGCTAGGTTAACATCCCTAGAGTGAGTGACTTTTGTCCCATTCAACTTGTGGATGTGCAACATTTCCATTAAGGCAGCGTCGGAGATTGCCCTAATGGAGATTGGCCAGGCATAAGTTAACTCTCAGCAGCCTATAAGATACAGAGTAAAGTGATAGGGCTTTCAGCCTATCCACATCGGTCATGGGTTGGAGTCCCTGTATTTTCTTAGTGAGAAACCTCTGAGGTCTCTACAGCTGCTGCAGGTGTCTGGTGAGGTATATGAAAAAAGGTGCATTACACTCTATTAGTGGTCTGATGAGGGTCAAGTACAGTGGAGTTATATCATCCCTTGACCTGGATGCTATTCCCTTGCTTATGAGGTTCCCTACATAGAAGGCTTCCCTTACCACTGTGTAAACTTGGTGGTCAAAGTTTAGATTGCTATCAACCTCTTTTCCCAAGTCTCACACCACTGGGTTGGAGCTCAGGGGGTGCTGTCAATATTGTAATTTGTAGGGAATTCCCTTTTTCCAAAGGGAATAATAATGCATTTTTTTTGCATTTAGTTTTAGGCCATTTGTTTGGCACCAATCATTCATTTGTTTTAGCCCTTCTTGTAATATGTTGATATCATTAGGGGACTCTGTGATTGCTCCCATTTTGCAATCATTAGAAACATTGGTGAGCCAGAGGCCATCTATTTTGGCCTGGACTTCTGAGAAATAGATGCCAAATATTAAGGAGCCTAGCACAGACCCCATGGTACTCCATTGGTGACAGGTCTACTGGTTGTGGTGGAGTCACCAATTTTGACAGAGTGTGTTCTGTCGGTGAGTCAATTGGCTACCCATCTAGTAACATAAGGGTCAATCCCCAGCTTGAAGAGTGTCTTAGTGATGCCAGAATGGGGGATTGTTTCAAAAGCCTTGGCAAGATAAAGATAGGTTGAGTGCACTGTCTTACCTTCATCCATGGCTTTGGTGACATTCTCAAAGAAATCTACCAGGTTTAACAAGCATGATCAACCCTTAACAAAGCCAAACTGAGTTTTGTCCAGCATTTGGAGGTCGCCTATGTCCTTGTTGATAAGGTGCTTGATAATTCTTTCCATAGCCTTGCAGATGAGGCTGGTTAGACTTATAGGTCTGTAGTTCCCAGGGTCAGTTGGTGGCCCACATTTGTGTAGGGGGATTACTGTTGCTGTTCTCCACTCTGCAGGAACATAGCCAGTTCTCAAGCTATGATTAATGAGAACACCAAGTGGGTCCACTAGGTCTTGTTTTAGATTGTTTAGTAAACAACTTGGGATATCATCTGGTCCCATCAAGGTCGTGTTTTTGGCTTTGGCGAGTGCTGAAATTACCTGTTCTCTAGAGACACTAGGCAGAGGACTGGTCTCAGGTATGCTTTGGGATATGGTAGGTGGGGATGGGGATGAAGTTTGTACTGAATCTGTCAGCTAGCAGGTTGGCAATATTTTCTGGTGTAGTATGAGTGATCCCATCTACAACCAGTTTGGCACATAGCTGGGCATTCCCTTTTAGACTGTGGGTGTAGTTAAAGAATACCTTATGATTATCCTTGGCTTGGGATGTGATTTTAGTTTTGTAATTTGCTTTAGAAGACTTTCCAAGATTTTCTTGTTTAGGCTTCGGAGGGAACTTTGCCTTTGCAGAGTGATATCCCTCTTGCTTTTGGACAACAGTTTCTTCCTCTTATTATATAATATGTTTAAATTTGAAGTCCACCATGGTGGCTTATTTTTACAGGAAGACCTGGTTTTGATCCAGTCAATACAGCAGGGTTTATGCTGTCACTTAAGTGTTTATACAGGGCATTTGTGTACACTTCTGCATAGTGCTCATTGATGTTTGTGATTTCTGGTAGTATGAAGCTTTTTATACCACCACTTAATAGGATGTAGTTAGCTTTGGTAAAGTTTTTTATAATTTTGTTCCTGTAAGGGTGTCAGCTCCAGTAGTTACTTCAAATGAAACTGATTTGTGGTCTGACCTAACCAGGGAAGGCATTACACATGGGGAAGTAAAGTCACCCCCCCACCATGTTAGTGAGCACTATGTCCAGAACATTAGAACCAGTAGTAGGGGTGCAGAATATCTGTTGCAGACCACCTGTGTTAACAAAGTCCAAGAACCTCTGGGCAGACGTGTTTTTGCTTCTGTTATTTCCCAAGTCTATGGAAGGATAATGGATTCCAGTAAATCGAGGCAGGCAGTGTGCTTATCCTGGTTCATGGTGGGGGATCTATAGCTAGCAATGATGTGGTGTGGTACTTTCTGGATAGTTAATTGGACACGAATTTGTTTGAGAGGGTCATGCTGTTTCACCAGTCTCAAAGTGTATTTGGTTTTAATGAAGATGGATACGCCACCACCTTTGGTTCCCTCATGCTCATTTTAGGTCTTAAAGTGTTGAAAGCATTGTAGCCTTGTATAGCCAGGGTGCTCCCAGTGGCCTTAAACTATGTTTCTGTAACTGCACAGATGTCAGCATCCTCCAAGGTGAGGAGTGCTTCCAGACAGTGCAGTTTCATGTTTATACTCCTAGCATTAAGCAGCACAACCCTGAGTTTGTCTCACTTTGATTTTGTTATGTTCAGAAATGTGTTGTTTTGACACTGCCTAAAAAAGGCACTGTGGGGGACGCAAGGGCTTTTGTCAGTATCCAAAAGCCTAGGGGCGATAGGTGCAGCCCATCTCTAGCAAAGCAACAAGGTCTGTCTAGCATATCCTCCCAGGCTGACAAATGCTGGATCCCCCTGGACTGACACCAGAAGCTAAGCCAATAGTTGAAGTCAATCATTTTTGTTTCTATTGTGGCATCATCCTGAGTGAAGAAAGTATACTGCTTAGGACTAGGGACATACCTGTCTGGGACACATAATCAGAGAGTTCCATCATGTTTCTCTTCATATAGTCCATAGAGGTACATCTCAAGTTATTCACACCAACATAGACTATGACAGAGTCATAACGGTAATTGTTGCTGAGTGACTTGAGTGCATGCATGATTTGTTGGATCCTGACACCTGATGCGCAGCTGACCGTGACTTTGTCATTGTCCAGTCTAGTGAGAGGAACATCTGTGTCTCACTATGGAGTTGCCTATGACCAAGACATTTGATGTGTTTTGCCTTTGGGGCTTATTTGTTGATACACAGGTGTGTGTGTGTTGATATGCATAATGGTTTCTTTTTGTTTAGTGTTGAATGTGGGTGGTGTGTGTTTGGGAGGTCTCTGTTCTTTTGGTAGGCTTTTATTGAGTAGCTTGTGTGAGAGGAGAGGTTTGCATGAGAGATCAAGTGAGGGTGCTGACAACTTGTTTGATGTCTACTTTGTTTATACATGAGAGAATTGATTCCAATTCCACAAGGTATTTGCATCTCTCACATAGGGTGTTAGTTTGCTTTAAGAGTAAATGGTTGTCAGTATACATGAATCAATTGCTACATTGTCTCCAGATGCCCATATCAGTCAAGCTGGCAGGAGAAATGATGGGAGATTGCTTGTCCATTGTGGCAGGATTTTTCTGAATATGGTATTTGGGAAGGAAGTAGTCTAGCTGTACTTAGGACTTTGGCTTAACTAGTGCACTCGTTTGACTTGCAGTAGCAAATGTAGTGAGTGCATAGTAGGTTGTTGATGGTAAGTGTGAGAACAATGCTTAGAGTGCAACTGAATTGCCCCTTGCTCAGCAGGGAAGCTTGGGGGGGGTCTACTGGAAGGTCCCTAATGAAATATAACACTCCTAAGCATTTGCATCTATACAGGGCACTGCTAAATCCAGTTGTGCAGTGCACAGCAACAAACAAATGCAAGGCTTATATACAGACTATTTTAAAATGTTTTTAGCACAACTACCAATGGGAAAGCCCCAAACTGAGCCTTTCTCCAGCAATCCCCAACTCAGATGGGTCCTGAGCTACACACCTTCTTTATGTAAGATGGCTGGTTTAAGAGCACAGTGATAGTAAACAGTCTAGATTCAGTGGATCTGAATCAAGCCTATGCTATGTAAGGCAAGGACAAACAATTTCTAGATGGGAAGGAGTAGGGGAGAGTTACATTAAGGTCAGAGTGTGAGTGTTCAGCAATACACTACTAGATGAACTGCAGCAGTACCACACTCCACACAAACTGGAAGCTCCTTGAGCAGTTGTGAACAGTGGGAGACCACGGAGAGTGTCACCCACAGAGGAGTCAAAACTGGAGAAGTCTGCCTACATGCAAGAACAGGGAACCATGTTTGCACATAATGCAAACATGAGGCTTTTATACCAGCAGGATGAAAGACCCCTACAAAGTCAAACCCTCAAGACAATCAGATAAAAACACAAAAAGCTTTGACCAGTAGTTTCCAACTTGGATGGGTTGAACTCAGCTATCTCTGGTTTTGAGCTCAAGTGCAGTAACACATGCTTTACAGCAGAAGTCAGAATTCTTCCTGTAATATCAGAAATCCTTAGAAATAAGTTCACTAACCCTGGGAAATGTTCACAACACACAAAAATTTTGCAAAACTTAGAAATATTTTGGAATACACAGGAGAACTTTGGCAAAAGAGGTTAGAAAATATCAGAATACTGTTAAAAACAACCTAAGAGCAATACGGTAGCACAGCCAAAGTTTCTTTAACAAGTGCAAGCTGAAAAACAGTGATAAACTCAACAAAATCAATAAACTGGAGCACAGAAATGTTAAATAGCACTGAAACAGTTTGAGCAAGTGCAAACAAAAATACTTATATCAGCTTTGTAGGTCCAGATGATTTAGAAGCAATCCAAGTCTTGTAGCCACAGGTGTGCAAGCTAGGCACAAGGATGTTTAAAGTACAGTCTCATTCAGATCATATCCCTTATCTGCTTGAAGCAAAAAAATCCATTTAATTTCACATTCCTCTGTTTTATTAGTAAGATCTCTCAGTCTTATACTCTCTGAAATCAGCTGCAGCACTAAAAAAGGAAAAATATGACCAGAACATTGACAAGATATATGCTTAGTGCATTGTTCCTCGCTAATTTACAAATTTCACAAAGATGTTCATGTATACATTAACAAATGAAAGGTGACATTTGGTCTTGTCCACATAAAAGACCAGGCAGGCTTGGCACTTAGCTAAGTACACTAGGTTCTTCCTCGTACAATCAGCATAAAAAGAAAAAGTATAGACTTCTTGGTAGTAGGGTGAATAAAAAGTCTCTTCTGACCAACATATTTACATACACTGCAAGTCTTACAACTATAGGTCCTTGTACATTGTGAAGCAGCACACGAAGCATAGTTAACTTAATAACATAAAAGGCGTTTCAAAGATTTCCAGTTCTTAAAACAGAATCTGGGTCCCCTCACCACCACTTCTTTAATCCTGTCATCTGCTGTCAGAATGTCCATCTTCTTTTTCATGATTTCACTAACTTTATTAACATTAGAAGAACAGAAGACAGGCACCCCTAATTTATCAGGACAACAGCTATTACTGAGATCCTCAGATCTGTCAGAAACCTGTGAATCAGAGAAAAATGGTTTAGCCTTCCCAGACCTATCTATACTATCAGGGGTTAAAAATCTATTTCTTTCTTTATGAGAATATCCCCTGTCAGAAAGTTCCTTTTTCAAATTACTTATAAAGCCCCTTTAAAACTTTCAGCATCTTTATTAAGTCTAGACATTCTCATCCCTTGCCCCTTAATAACACTCTTATATGTGTGTGTGTGTGGGGGTGCATACTGTTCCTATACCGGACATTATTCTTTCTCCATGGTTTTCTAAACAACCTAGTAGTCAAGATAAAATCTGAATTTTTAATAACTCTAACAGTTAGAAAATCAACTCCTATGTCTGAGAAACTCATAGTGAATCTCAAGAAGGAGGTCAAATAGTTCAAAACTCTTGGGGATCCAGTATCTGTCAGCCTGAGAAGACATGGTTGACAGACCATGCTACTTTGCCAGAGATAGTCTTCACCTGTCTCCTCTAGGCTTTTAGATACTGCCAAAGGTACTTGCCTCCCCATAGTGCCTTTTTTAGGCAATGTCAAACCAACAACATTTCCAATGTAAAAACATCCACTCAAGACAAACTCAAGGTTATGCTGCTTAATGCTAAGAGCCTAAACAGGAAACTGCGTTCCCTGGAAGCACTCCACACCTTGGAAGATGCAGACATCTGAGCAGTCACTGAGACATAGTTCAAGGCTGCAGAGAGCACCATGGCTGTGCAAGACTATAATACCTTTCATGAATTCAGACCCCAAAATGAGTATAAAAGAACCAAAGGTGGAGGTATATCTATCATTAAAGCCAAATACACCTCAAGACTGGTTAAACAGTATGACTCTCTTGAGCTACTCCAGGTTCAACTAACTATTAGTAAAACACCCTACTACATCTTTGCTAGCTACAGGTCTCCCACCATTAATCCAGAGAAGCACATCATCTACCTGGAATTACTAGAGTCATTATACAGCCAAATACTTTGGTCATGGGAGATTTTGACAATCCTTCCATTGATTGGGCAACATACATGAGCACAAACACACTCACCTTGAGGTTCCTGGACTTCGTCAATACAAATACCCTGGAACAGCTTGAATGTACCTCCACAAGGGGCTCAAATGTCCTAGACTTAGTACTCACCCACATGGGGGTAGGGATCACTGAACTACTCCCTGTTTGTTGCCTTCCCTGCTAAGGTCAGACCATAAATCTGTCTCGTTTGAAATAACAATCAAACCTGACACCCCCACAGGAGCAAAAAAATTGAAATATTTCTCCAAAGCAAACTACTGCCTGCTAAACAATAGTATAAAAAGTTTCAAACTGCCTGCTACTACAGACAACAATGACTCATATGCAGAGGAGTACACAATTGCCCTGTATAACCACCTAAACAACTGTATAGACTCTGCTGTACCTGACTGGATCAAAAGTAGTTCCTCCTGAAAAAAAAAACAGGCCACCCTGGTGGACTCCAGGTATAAATAGGTTATATAACAAAAGAAAGAAACTGATGTCTAAGAACAAGAGGAATCTTACTCAGCAGAAGAATACCCTCCACATCTTGAATGAGCAAATCAGATATCTTGTAATGTCCTCTAAAGCTAGTTGTGAAGGTAAATTAGCATCCCTAGCTAAGGATAGCCATAAGGCTTTCTTTAGGTGCATCCAAAATCTAAAAGGGAATGCCTATCTATGTGCCAAACCTATAGTGGATGGTACCTGTCATACTAAACCTTAGAAAAAATTGCCAGTCTGCTAGTTGACATATTTGGTGCAAACTTCACCCCCATTTCCCCACCAACCATACCCCAAAGCATGCCTGACACCAGTCCTCTATCTAGTATCTTCGAAGAGCAGGTCATATCTGTGCTCTCCAAGCCCAAAAACATGGCCTGCATGGGACCAGATAACATCCTAGACTGCTGACTAAACAAGACCTAACGAAAACACTTGGCACTCTCTTTAACTTCAACTTGAGCAGTGGCTTTGTTTCAGCAGAGTGGAGAACAGCTACAGTAATCCCCTTGCACAATGGGGGTCCCTTAACTGACCCTGGGAACTATAGACCCATAAGCCTAACCAGCCTTATCTGCAAGGGCATGGAAATAATCATCATGGACCTTATCAACAAGGACATAGGCAACCTTCAAAGTCTTGGCCCAACCCACTTTGGCTTCTTTAAGGGTAGAGTATGCCTGTTGAACCTGGTGGACTTTGAGAATGTCACCCAAGCCCTGGATGAAGGCAAAAGAGCACATACTGTCTATCTTAAGTTAGTCAATGCTTTTGACACAACCTCTCACTCAAGTATCAGTGAGAAACTCTCCCAGCTGGGGATTAAACTGTACATCACTAGATGGGTAGCCAATTGGCTCACCAACAGATCGCATACTGTCAAAGTTGGGGATTCCACTTTTACCAGTAGAACAGTTACCAGTGAGATACCACAAGGGTCTGTGCTTGGCCCGCTACTGTTTGGAATATAATTCTCAGAAGTCCAGGCAAACGTAGATGGCCTGTGGCATACCAAGTTCACTGACAATTGCAAACTGGGTGCAATCATTGATTCCTGAAATGAAGTTAACATATTGCAAAAGGGCTAACACAGAAAAATGACTGGTGCCAAAGCCACAGACAAAAACTAAATGCAAAAAAGTGCATTATTATCCCTTTGGCAAAGAGGAAGTCTCTGCAAATCACAATATTGACAGCATCCCCTAAGCTCAAACTCAATTGTGAGAGGTTTGGGAATATTGGTTGATAGCAATCTAAACATCAATCACCATGTGTCCACAGTGGTAAGGAAATCCTTCTACGTTGTGTGCCTCATAAGTAAGGGCATCACATGTAAGACTAAGGAAGTTAGAACTCCTCTGTGCTCCACCCTCATCAGACCACTAATAGAGTACAACTCTCCCTTTTGCATGTACCTCACCAGATACCTGTAGCAGCTGGAGAGACCACAGAGGTTTCTCACCAAGAAAATTCAGTGCCTCCAAAACATGACCTACATTGGAAAGACTGAAAGTCCTGTCACTGTACGCTGTAGCCTAAAGGCTGCTGAGAGTCAACTTGTGCCTGGCCTGCACTCAGACCCTGCCCTAATTGAAATGCTGTATGTCCTCAAATCAAATGGGACAAGAATCACTCACTCCAGGGATCTCAACCTAGCCTGTGATATTAACAGAATGTGCTGGAGAGACAGATATATCTCCCAGAGATTGCTACTGCTCTGGAATAAACTCTCAATTCACATGAAGTGGAGTTTCTTAATGACCCTATTCAAGCGCAACCTAGACAGTTGGATGGGAGACTGTAAATTCTTCCCTGGGTCATGCATAGGGGCAGTCAGTGCTGATCATAGACTCATTGTGCGAATAATGACCATCTAACCAAGGTCAATTAGGGAACATGGGTACAACATGGCTAGGCTTGTAAAGGCCCTAGGGCCATTAATCCAGCAAACTTCTATGAATCTATGAACATTTTTTGGACCATGCATACATGCATGTGTCCTCTGATGCACCATTCTAATTATATTAAATTATATTCCTTGTATAATATAGCTCCACTTGTTATTGTGTGTTTTAACTTTGTAGATTTGAACATTTTTCAAGTAAGCAATGAATCAAAATGTATGAACCAATAAGGACAAAACTGCTCATTACAAAACATTTCAGCCAGAAAAGGCCACTCAAACTTCTGTCATTATAATCCACAAATATCAATATACACAGTCTCTGCAGAAGTAAAAGTCATCTGAGTAATCCAACATTAAAGAGATCTATAACTAATGAAAACGTCACTGAGGGCAAACAACTTTACATTTCAGTTTTTCAAGTACAAATTCATTGCCTGCTGTCCTTGAAGAATAAACTGCCCATGTTCCATAAAATAATTGATAAGGTGAGAATATCTGTCAAACCAGCAACAGGTTCATAGTTAGTAGGTATCTCATGCAAAGGACAAAACACTCAGGAGTGCAGCACCCCTATCCCCCCTTAAAGGAGGCACTGCAATATCAGCACTCCATGCACATGCTGGAGGAGTAGAGCCCACGGACTGCTACACCAAAGGCAAGTATGCTACCCTTTGTGTGATTAACACTGCTATTAACATTTGTAGCACAAACACTGATGATGGCCATTTGCTAAACAAAACAGTTACACATTGAAAACAGACTTAGCATGAGCAACAGTAAACTATTCTTTCCCAGAAAGTCAACAATCCTTGAAAATGCATAGAAAGGCAACATTCCTTGAAAATGTACAGAAACTCAAAATTCCTTGAGAATGCAGAGAAGTTCAACATTCTTTGAAAATGCACTGAAACTCAACAGTCCTTGAAATACACTTGCTGATGACAGTTTGACAGTTGGTGTAGAGGACTCTATTGAAGGTATAGGGTTTCAACCCAAATGAGTTAACCAATCTGCCATCATTAATTGAAGCATTTCACACACACACACACACACACACACACACACACACACACACACACACACACACACACACACACACACACACACACACACACACACACATCCATCCATGCTTGTGCACTCTGTTTCAGTTTAAATGTGCACACATTATACTAAAAATGGACATGCAGATGCTACTAAGGACACACTCTGCATGCATCCTTAAAGAAGAAATACAAGTCTTTGTGGCAGCCCCAGCCAGTGCCTCCTGCCCCCCACACTCCCTGGCTAGTAGACCCTAGGTGACTGCCTAGGTCATGTAGAGTTGGATCTGTCTCTGCTTCACATAATATGTAAATTAAATAATGAAACAGTTTTTATTAAGTAGTTTGATAAACCAGGTTTACTCAGAAGTTGTCCTTCAGTCTGTCCACCCACCCTTCAACTTTGAGAACCAAAAAAAGTCAGTTTGTTCCCCAGTCTGGCACTCCTCATATAACGAGTTTGCCTGGTCTGTTCCTCACCATAATCTATGCTCATCAACTCGAGTTGAAGAGCAAAGAAAAAAATATCCATTCCCTGATCTGGCATTCTTCATCTAAGGAGCGTAAAATAAATAAAGGTTCATGTTAAACTGTAGCAAAATACTTCCTACATTTTTTCAAGCAGCTGCTGTAATGTATGTCACACATAAACTGCTAATGTCTTTCAGTTCTGAACGCAAATGCAATACAAGCATTTTTTTCTGAATGCCAGTAATATACAGAAGACCAATCAAATTGGCATCTACTAATCACATTTCCTAACAATTTGCAACTGGGGTGGCTGCCCCCTTCTCCCCACCCTAGCTACACCTCTGAGTTTACTTAAACAGGTGACTCAAGAATGTACATTTATTTCCCTGTCATGTTGCTCTGTATATCACATTCATGTTACAGCAACCATATCATAACTTCATCGTTCATCAAAGCCACAAGATTAAATAGAGGACTGGAGACATGCTCGCTGACATTTATCTTTCATTTCTTCTGTTGCTTTTTGCTTCATTAATGTTGATATTACATATGCCTTTCTCCACTATCTCCTTATAATATTGTCAGCAGACAAAGTAAGAAAAACAAATATAGTCTCAGTAATACAGATAAGAAAAGAACAGTTAATTCCTGATAAAAACTGCATGGCCGATGTAGTCTTTCAGATTTCTTACTTGTTAGATAAGATGCATATACTGTTTGGCCACAATTTTTCTTAATTTCTGCATTCATCATAAGAATTGTGTTATGCTAATCCACATGTTCTTGAACCCTGTTATTGTTTATGACCTTATAACCTTCTCATATAGTTCAAGTGAACCCCCACTCATTCTGTGAAATACTTCTTCCAAGTGGCGTCCTTGGGCTGAGCACTTTATATTCTCAGATCATGACCTGCTGTTCTTAGCAATTTGTTTTGAATGATGATTTTCATTCAGATGTTATGGGTCTCCTTGTAACTTTTAAGTTTTAAATCATTCCTCATTCTGTCTATTTTCTTATGGAATATACATGTTAAGCGTTTCTAGTCTCTGTATGGTTCTTCAGTACACCATACAACATTTTATTCCTTCCTCTTAACTGCCACTGTCGTGTCCTTTAGAAAATTAGTTCTTACCAAACTGCATTTATTACCTTAGATGAGCTCGTACCATCTTTGTATACAGATATATTAACTTCCTGTTTTTTTCATTAGAGGTGGCTATTCCAGTACATCATGCTGTCCTACCTGCCTCTCTGCTGTTATCTTTCACTGCATTATTATATTTAGGTCACATTATAAAACTATGTCAGTTCTCTAGCATCCTCCTTCTTCCCACTTGTTCAAGCCCTTTTGAATGCATACAGATGTATCTTATATGCTATCCATTCCAGCATCTAATGCCATTTCCCCAACACCCTCTCCATGAATAAATATTTCTTCACATTGAAGTTAAATATGTTTCCTCCCAGGTACATGCTATGCCCTTTTCAGTCATCCATATCCTTCTTCCTCAGCTGAATCCCCATAGCACTTGTGTTTAATACCTTGTGTTCTTATATATGATAGCCACACCATCTCTCTCTCCTGATTTGTAGAAAAGATAACCGCAAACTGCCCAGTCTTTCATCATATGAAATTCCATCTATTACTGTCATGGTAGCCTTCCTCAGTACTCTGTGTCTGTGTCTATCCATGTGTCTGTCTTCCAACCTCTGTCTGCTTTTCTCTCTCTAACAGTCTCTTTAAACTTAGTACCTTCTCTCTTGCTCTTTTTATCTGTGCACTCTCCAGAACTGGGCAGATCACCTGAGCTGTGATGTTTACCAGTACCTTGCTCAAAGGAAATTACAGCTCGCTGTCTCCTTCGGTGCTTTCCTTTATGTAGGTCGACATTTTCCTGCCCTCGGGTGCTGCCATCGTGCTCTTTTCTTGAAAACACACAGTTACCAAAGTAATTACTGTTTGGTGCTCTTTCTGATCTGCTGCTTGCAGCTTTCCCCTCAACATGGTGTACCCTACTTCCAGAGTTTCGTTTCTCAGATGTATTGCATTGCATTTATTAAAAGTGAAGTTTACCTGCTAACTTTCATCTGATGTTCTTGTCTCTTTAATTATCTTAGCCAACAGGAACCTTCATGCTGTGCTACTGTTTCAAATGTAACATCGTCTTAGGTTACTCCTGTTTTCCATCTTCAGTGTCTTGTTCTCATGTTGACAGACAATTGCTGGTTTCAAGAACAGCTGTGGCACTTTGCTTATTTTCTCATTAGAATACTCTCCATTTACCATTACCATTGCAGTCCTCCTTCACTCAAGACCCCCCCCTGATTTTATGAACTTATGTTTTCGCCCATGTCCCTAACTTTAATTCTCAAGTTCAGGGCTGAGTCCCTTTAATGATTCCTCTTCTTTGTTTCCTTTTCCCTTTTCAGAATCACCAGTAAATACCGAAGCAAAGAATTATTTTACAGTTTTGCTCTCTGACTACATTGTAATACTTGAATTAATTTTAGTTGCTCCCTGTCCCCTTCTGTATTTTTCCATTATGGTATTTAAATCTAAAGTTTGTTTCTCTCTACTCCAGTCTTGGTCACCTGATATATATTATAATTCCCCTTCTGTCTTCCTCATATGCCCCTAACTCTGTTTTAGTACCATTTACTGCATGCACATTCCTCTTTTTTCTTTTGTTAACAAGACATTTTATTTTCATGCATAGGTCTATTTCTTTTTTATATGCTTTTCTTACCCAGCTCTTCTAACATGCCTTCCTACACTGCCTCTTTCATATTTTACTGTAACCTCTGTTTCCCTCTTACATTTTGCCATACTCCCTTATTCTTCCACACACTGTCTCCAGAATCTTCCTGCATCTTTTTTCCTTCCCTTTTTTACTCTGTCTACCTTAATACTGTAACACGCCATGAAGTGGCCACTTTTGTCAAAGGAGAACTATATATATATATATATATATATATATATATATATATATATATATATATATATATAAACACACTTTTAATTTTTCCACCTCCACTTACTATGCAACTTTCTCCTAGACTATTACTTTAACAGTTTAATTTACCATTTTCACCCAGGGGGCTGTGATGCTCCAGTGTGTTGCAAGCATACTGAATTCCTTCATTATTACTACTATATTGTTTCTTCTCTTTTATTTTATTTTATGTATAATTCTATATTCCTTCCAAGTGGCTTTATTTGACAATTTGTAGACTTCTATTTACATATCAGCCTTCCCCTTTACATACTTTCATCTTGGCTGCATGATCACTAACGTTAACCAGTTGTTCTCAGTCTGCCCTTTTCCCACCATCCCTCACTTCCTCATGTTGTATTGGTCTTTCTGCTTATTTAGAATATTGCTCTCCCTCTCTTTGATTCTTTATTCAGGCACTACCATGTCACATTCCCTCCTACTGTTAGCCCACATTTTGTTTCTTCCTACTACATGCCTCTACCTTGCCACTGCTGTAGTGGATTGCAACTCTTTTTGTTTTCCATCAAGGTTTTTATCATTGCCCAGCATTGTTTCAGTTACACTTCTTGAACTTCCTTCTTTCATTGTATGCCCCTCCTTCTCCTTACAGCACTTCATGCTCCCTACCTACCTACCTCTTTTTCTGTCTTAAGATATCACCAAGCTTGCATACCGTTTTTTTTTCATTTAGTAGTGATGTCCACTGAGTGCTAAGATGTAGCTGGAATGTCCTACAGAAGCATCTTCTGTTTTTGCCCTCTCCCTACTCTCACTATAGTAAATCCTTTCTCCTTCCCACAGTTCTTGTGCCAGCATTTAATATATTATCTCATCCTTTCTAGTACAGTTTCATTAGCACATCAAAAGTTTCTAGTTGACCTTAAGTTGCTGAGCACTCTTTCTACCCCTTTGTCCACCCTACCACTTCCTAATTTGGTCCCATTTGCCAAATAACTAGCTAGTCTTCCTTTGGATAACAATGTATGGGTTATTGCTGACCTTTTAGCATCACTGTAGTCATGATCTAGCATGACTTTTCTAGCATCAGCACTAGCATTATTTCTACCATTATCAATCTCCTTCTACCCGCACTTCTGTTCTTCCCTCTTGCTTTTTCTAATTGAGCCTTATCTGCCTCCTCTCATTTTATTATACCATCAGGTGTTCCTTCAGTCACTCCTACCCCATGGCCTCCTCTCAACTTCCAAATTACTTCTTGCTGTGTTTCCTCAAGGTCCATTTATTCCTCCTGTCTCTCTGTCTCTGTCATGTCCTTTGTTTCTTTCCCACTGTTTATTGTTACTGCATCAGTTTCTTAGCCCCTTATTCCTTCTTTACTCCATTCCCCTCTTACTGTTGACTCTTCTCCTCCATCTTCCTATCTTATCTGCTTCTTCCCAGCCTTCTCACAACTTTCACCTGCCTCTTATCCTGTTCTCCATCCCTACCCTCTTCCTGTTTTACTAAACCGTTTACTTTCTTTCAGACTTCTCTCCCCTTCCTACCAACTGCCATGCTGATTGGCTCCAATTAATGCTGTAGTGACCCCCTTTTTGAAGTTTCTGCCTATACCCTTAGCTCTCATACCTTGCTCTCCAGTCTCTCTTTGCCACCAAGTCAACTTAAAAACTATCCCCAATTCATGAGTCCCTAAATCATACTTCAGCTGCACATCCTCTCCATCTTACACAACTTCATCCCCTGCCATTTTCCAGGGCCTACCTCCTTCAGTCCCTTATTTTTGCATCTCCATTACTGTTCTCTTCCTATCTTGCATCCCGTTTTCTTGTTCTGTGGTGTAGGGAATGATAATCTGTGATATCCTCCTGATTAGTGCCAGAACTGGATAATACCTCACTGATTTTCCTCCAGCACGAGTGCAATTTTAGCATCAACAAGAGCTTCATTTCTCTGTTACTTCTGCTTTTGTTACTTGGCTCAAGGTTCTCAGTTCTAGCCCTTCTTTGCCTTTCTTTTCCTACAGAGCATTTTTTTCATGTCTAAGCTAGAATATTTCCATTCAAGCATTGTGCTGTACCTAGTAGGTTTGTCCTGTTTCTGTCCTCAGTTCTCAGATGCTTTATTCTTCCAACTCATTTACATGTAGTAACTGGAATGTCATGCTTCCAGTATGAAGTTCCACACACATTCTTAGAATCACAAATATTTTCTAATAAATTAAGTTAAAGAACATAAGCAGAGCAAATGTAAATATCCTGTGTACAGTAAATTATATCAAAACAGTGTTAACTACAATATGGTCAGCAAAAAGCCTTATTTACAGTGACAGAAGTCTGTGCATTTGTATTTTGTATAACACTACTTTAATATGTATTATAATACAGAAAAATCCAGAATTATTTTTTTCTCTAAAATTTCACAATGTTACATATCTTTTAAAACTGCAGAAACTAAGCATGTGGTATATACAGCACTTTTCATCAGGAGACTTAAGGCTGGATTCAGAAAACTATACTGTGTCACTGTAAGTGAATTTATACAATTAGCAGCCATGTGTAGGATCCCTGTAAGCCAGACAGGTCAATTAGCACTGTCAGGCAAGATATACGCTAATGATCATATAATTACATGATAATTATCATCATCTTCTTTCGGCTGTTCCCATTAGGGGTTGCCACAGTGGATCATCTGTTTCCATTTCTTCCTGTCCTCTGCATCTTGCTCTATCACACCAACCACCTGCATGTCCTCTCTCACCACATCCATAAACCTTATCTTAGGCCTTCCTCTTTCCTGTTACCTGGTAGCTTCATCCTTAGCATCTTTTTCCCAATATACTCAGCATCTCTCCTCAGCACATGTCCAAACCAATGTAATCGTGCCTCTCTGGCTTTGTCTCCAAACCTTCCAACCTGGGCTGACCCCCTAATATACTTATTCCTAATCCTGTCCACCCTCGTCACACCTAGTGCAAATCTTAACATCTTTAATTCTGCCACATCCAGCTCAAACTCCTGCCTTTTTGTCAATGCCACTGTCTCCAACCAATATAACATAGCTGGTCTCAGTACCATCTTGTAGACCTTCCCTTTCACTCTTACTGGTACTCGTCTGTCACAAATCAATACTGACACTCTTCTCCACCCACTCCATCCTACCTGTACTCTCTTCTTCACCTCTCTTCCACACTCACCATTACTCTGAACTATTGATCCCAAGTATTTAAACTCATCCACCTTCACCACCTCTACTCCTTGCATCCTCACCATTCCTCTATCCTCCATCTCATTCACACACATATATTCTGTCTTAGTCCTGCTGACCTTCATTCTTCTTCTCTCTAGAGCATATTTCCATCTCTCCAGGGTCTCCTCCACCTGTTCCCTACTCTCACTACAGATCACAATGTCATCTGCAAAGATCACATTCCACGGGGACTCCTGTCTGATCTTGTCTGTCGACCTGTCCATCACCATTGCAAATAAGAAAGGGCTCAGAGCTGATCCTTGATGTAACCCCACCTCCACCTTAAACGCATCCGTCACTCTCACCGCAGACCTCACCGCTGTCACACTACCCTCGTACATATCCTGTACCACTCTTATGTACTTCTCTGACACTCCCAACTTCCTCATACAATACCACAACTACTCTCTAGGCACCTTGTCATATGCTTTCTCTAAGTCTACAAAAACACAATGCAACTCTCTCTGTACTTCTCCATCAACACTCTCAGAGCAAACATTGCATCTGTAGTGCTCTTTCCTGGCATGAAACCATACTGCTGATCACTAATCATCATGTCTGTTCTTAACCTAGCTTCCACTACTCTTTCCCATAACTTCAAGCTGTGACTGATCAATTTAATCCCTCTGTAGTTACTACAGCTCTGCACATCACCCTTATTCTTAAAAATCGGTACCAAAATACTTTTTCTCCATTCCTCAGGCATCTTCTCACTTTCCAAGATTTCATTAAACAATCTGGTTAAAAACTCCACTGTCATTTCACCTAAACAACTCCATGCTTCCACAGGTATATCATCTGGACCAACAGCCTTTCCATTCTTCATCCTCTTCATAACTATCCTTACTTCCTCCTTGCTAATCCATTGTACTTCATGATTCACTATTCCCACATCATCCAATCTTCTCTCCCTCTCATTCTCTTCATTCATCAACCCCTCAAAGTACTCTTTCCATCTCCTCAACACACTCTCCTCGCTTGTGAGTATGTTTCCCTCATTATCCTTTATCACCCTTACCTGCTGCACATCTTTCCTAGCTCTTTCCCTCTGTCTAGCCAATCGGTACAGGTCTTTTTCTGCCTCCTTAATGTCCAACCTTTCATAAACTCTTCATATGCCTTATCCTTAGCCTTCGCCACCTCTCTCTTTGCCATGCACCTCATCTCCTTATACTCCTGTCTACTTTCTTCTTCTCTCTGACAATCCCACTTCTTCTTTGCCAACCTCTTTCTCTGTATACTCTCCTGTACTTCCTCATTCCACCACCATGTCTCGTTGTCATCCTTCCTGTGTCCAGATGTCATACCAAGCACCTTTCTAGCCATCTCCCTTACTAGCTCTGCTGTAGTTACCCAGCTATTTGGTAGCTATTCACTGCCACTTTACAGTCTCCAATCTCCTTCAAACTGGCCCTCCTAGATAAGATATAATCCACCTGTGTGCATCTTCCTCCACTCTTGTATGTCACCCTATGCTCCTCCCTCTTGATAATGAACAACATTATTACAATAAACACTTTGGGATGTGCTAATGAGGAAACACAAGATGTTGAAGTGATTCATAAAGATACAAATTCTGAGCAACAGGGCTGCATTCACAGCATATTTGAACTTGGATGAATGCCTGTGTTAAGACTAAGGGGATCACTTAAAGAATAAAGAAGACTCAAAGGTCTCCAATGAAACAAATACTAATAAAACCAAAATAAATTCATTAGCCCAATCAGAATCAATGGAAAATCATACAAAGTGAATTAAACCAGTCCATCATAACTACTAAAAACAAAGGATTTATTCAAGCACAGTTAAGCAATTTCATCTGAAACAACAATACCAACTTCATCAGAACTCTGCTCAACTGCAGGAGTTATCCCCAAATACGTGGAATTTTTTTTGGTTTAGTTCATCAATTTACATCAATCAGCAGTGCATGTAAAATGAGTAGCACAAAAAGGGGTCCAAACCAACCCTGACATGATTCATATTTAAGGTGTTGCCCCCAGGTTTGTGTATAAAAGGGGACCAAATGTAAAGAAAACATTGAGGGGACCAATTGCTGTATGAGGGGGTGATTTAATACAACAGGTATGAGACTTTGTGGGAAATGTAAGCAATGTGGTAACACTTTCCATCATAATTCCCATATTTTAACAAACAATGCAAAATTGAGAATTGACCCTTGTTTGTGCAACTATACAAAAATCTGGTATGATTTATTTTGCCTTATGTTCTTCCTGCCCTGCAACTTAGGGAAGACTATTGGGAAGTTAAGGAAGAAGATATATGAGTATATCTATGATATTTATAGGAAAAATATTAATAGTGCTCTTTACAGGCATTCCTTAGTTTGTAATGCTTTTAAGAAGTTGCAGTTTGAAATCTTGGAGAATGTGAAATGGGACTGCACAAGGGGAGCCTGGGAATCTTGTGTGGAATACAATGAGGTACTTTGGCAATTTAGACTGAATGCCACACATGCCCCAGTCATTAATGATGTTATTTCCATATAGCCTGTTTTAAAACTGCATGCAGCCAAGCTTTAGCAATGCAACTTACAGTATTCTTACTATTTTATTACATATTTAACTTTTAATATAAATCATATTTTACCTATTTAATTCATTTAAATAGTTGTTTCTGGCTGGGTGTGGTTTTATATATGTATACATTTTTGTACAATTAGAATTAATTTTACATTTTTATTGGTACTAAGTAATTTAACAATTGATTAATTTTTGTTATTCAGTTAATGAATGAATTATATAAAAATGTATTTTGGTATAACAAATTGATTATGCTTTAATATGTGGACAATGTTCTTCTATTTTAATGTACTTAGCAATATGAAATAAGGAATATTTTTGGTTTAATTGATTAAATGATATCATTCACCAGTATGTGTGACATGAGTAGCATGTCCACATATTTGGGGTTGACTGTTCCAGTTGAGCACAGTTCTGATGAAGTCTGTATTGCTATTTCAGACAAAAGCACTTAACTGTGTGTGAATAAATTCTTTGTTTACAGTAGTTGTGGTGGACTGGTTTAATTCACTTTGGATGAGTCTCCATTGATTCTGGTTGGACCAGTGAATTTATTTTGGTTTAATCACTGAAGAATAGTACCATGTTAGTAAATGTGTACTTGCAAGAGGTTCTTATTGCCACTGCTTTGCTTGATGGTACAAGATGTCACCCCCTGAGTCAGATCATCATCTGACCATGCTTAACATTTCATGGACTCAACGGCACTGACATTATGGAGTTGTATCATGCAGATAGGGACATCATCTAAGAAACTGTGAATAGGTTTAGACCTCATCTGCAGCCCCAAGGGAGTTGTGAAGTATCTATCCCTGTGGATACTAAGGTATATGTAGCTTTATGCTAATTAGCTGCAGGGGTCTTTCAGCGACCCACTGGGGATACAGTGGGGTTATCTTAGGC
The DNA here is from genome assembly GCF_019279795.1 of Protopterus annectens. Lineage (NCBI taxonomy): Eukaryota > Metazoa > Chordata > Ceratodontiformes > Protopteridae > Protopterus > Protopterus annectens. The sequence goes on along the minus strand of NC_056736.1, from coordinate 438,786,955 downwards.
ATATGCCTCAAGAATATTCCCTCATTTTCTCAATGCCATATTTTATGTGGAAGGGCATTTGTGGTTCTCGTATACCAGAGAGGAGACAGCCAACACCATGTGGGATTTCTATTATATATTCCATTTCCCTGAGGTACTACCGGCCATAGATTATGCCCACTTTGAAATAAAGGCCCACCTGGTAAACCGAGAATGAGGCACATGAACTACAAAGGGTATTACTCCATCACCTGCTGGATGGACTGTAATGTATAGAGTATTATCTATTATGTATCTGCAGGCCATCTGGGCTGTTATCAATGACTCCCTTATATGGCACGTCTGTAACTTGTACCCACATTTTTCGAGGAGTGACTCCCCCCACAGGCATCATATTGGTGATGCTAGATATGCCCTGGAAATCTGGGTCATGACATCTATAAAAATCCACAAATTCATTTTGTTCTTAAGGGAAAGAGTTTTTATGATTGGTTGTGCTAGAGTTACGTCTTGTTCACTACTTTGGTGTTTGGGAATTTTTGTTTTATTAATAAATTAAGTTGTCTTAACATGGGGTCATATCTTCTTGGGGCCCCAAAAAGTTCTGTAACAGCAGCAAAGTTCTTAGAATGATAAAAATGCCATACCGTGGCATTTTTAATTATTGGAAGGCTAGATAGGTTAAACTTACATTCTTTCCTCTAACCATCACTAATTCTCCTGTTAAATATGGACAAATTATCTTTTCTTATACCACATTAGTTTCTTATAAGGGGGTCTCTTCACTACTTTCTATCCCTAAGGTTCATGTTTTTGATATAGCTACCCTGGCTGTTTTGGATAGAAGTTATTCCTTTATCACCTTTTATTTTTATTTTATTTTTCTTTTCTTTTCTATTGCCTTGCTATGATAGAATATGTCTCCTTGTTACATAGTTGCAATCCTTTTGTATAGCAAGACTGATAATTGTATATAACGCATTATGTTGTATCTTGATGTTTCTGTTTTTTTTTCCCTCTGTTATAAATCTTGCAAAACTAATAAAAATTATATTTGAAAAAAATCCACAAATTCAAACAGAACGTGTATACAGCTCTCAGAACAATTAGAATGGAATATAATACTTTATATTAAAAGCAATGTATTTGTCTGTAGAAAAAGCTGTCTCAACATTTATTTGTCCCCCTTTCTAAATCCTATTGTTTTAGGTTACAATCAAGCCAAAATTAAAATAGCTAACGTGCACCATGTTGAATTCTGTATAAAAAGAGAATGTATTATCACATAAGAAATAAAGTATAAACTTAATTTCAAGTTGGCATCAATTGACAAAACCTAACTTGCTGTACAGCATAAAACTCAGAAAAACATCAACTTACTTACAGTAGTTCCTTGCAGTATGGTAAGGAATGCAACATACCAAGTGGTCAAAATGAATTTAAAGGGTCCAGGCTTAAAGTCTTTTGATCCTTGGTGAGCACCGTGGAATACATCTACATTCTCTGTCCACTCTCTCTTTGGGGAAATTCACAAAACAGATGATAATTCCTGGTACCTGGATGCTGGCTCCTTTAATAGGTTAAAGTTCATTTCATTTGCAATGAATCCTGGTTAAATGCCCCTCTCTGGTACACTCCACTTTCCCTCTGTGAGAATGGATCTACCTTTTTCGATTTGCCAGTCCCAGACTTGGCAAGATGGAATATCATAGTCTTTGTTTCATTCTACTGTGTAGAAAGCTATGTCAGTCTTTCAGCAGGGCCCTTTTAGTGTCTGTCAGCAAACAGCAGGTAAGTATGACTGGAACAAGAAGATAAAAATATCTGAAAATCTGAAGCTTCGGGCTGACTTCAAGTCTGACTCTGCCAGACTGGCTTAAAATGACTGAATGACCAAATGACTGAAAGTTAGAAAAAAATAACCAAGTGAGTTCATAAATCTTTGGAGGATAAAGGGGGCTTTGAATTTCCTTCGTTCTGTCTCTGCAGTTGCAGTCCACCCTTTGCCTTAGCTGTTTATTTTACCACAATACATTATTTCCTTGATTAACAATACACGTTGAAAAAGGAGGGAATTGCAGAGATCTCTTTCTTTACATGCTGCGAATTTATTACCCCTTTCTGACCTCCAAGAAGCAGGATGACACATGGTTTCATGCATCAGCTCAGTGATTTTATGTGTTTATAGCACCTCTTTGACTGCAAAAGATATGGTACACAATTTAGATTTCAAGCAGAGTTTAGCAGATGGAGGCCTGTGTTTCAAACTCATGTTCCACATTTGTTTTTAGATATTCCAGAGGCCTCTTTGCTAGTAAAACAAACTTTAGTTGCATGCCTTTTGTTGGAGCCAGGATGCTTATAGGTTCATAGGTTCATACTAGGCTATCTGTCCTAGGGCATTTATAAGCCTAGCCAGAGTGTGTTTGGCTTTTGCCACCCATTTTAAATTAATTTTGCTATGCCCTTTTTCGAGGTTAGTATGCTGTGCCTCTGTCTAACAGTGACACAGAAGTGATACCTGGGGTAAACCTACGATCTCCCATCCACTCATCAAGATTCCTCTTGAAGAGAGTCAATGAGGGACTCTGCCTAACCAGGACTGAGATTTTATTCCAGAGTGAAGGGAGCCTCTGGGTTATGAATCTGTCCCTCCAGCATGTCCTATTTATTTCAGTGCTGAGGTTCAAGTCTCTCGAGCGCGTAGCTCAATGGGATTTGGATTTTCTGAGGTGCAGCATGTCCATTAATTCCGGGTTGGACATGGCTTTATATGTCCGGCACAGATCGCCTCTGAGCAGGCGGTATGCCACTGAGTAGAGCTGGAGTTTCTTTAACCGGGCAGCATATGGCATCTGTTTGAGCCCTTTGATCCTCTTGGTGGGGTACTTTTGGGGTCTTTCCAGTTGCTGCAGGTGTCTGGTAAGGTAAATCCCAAAAGGGGCATTGTATTCAATTATGGGCCTGATGAGGGATGAGTAAAGAGGCACAATGACCTCCCCTGATCTAGATGTGAATCCCTTCATGAGTAGGTGAGCTATATAAAATGTTTTTCTAACCACTTTGGCCACGTGGTTGTCAAATGAGAGATTGCTATCAACTTGGGTCCCCAGGTCCCTAATTACTTCTTCTGTACTTAATGGATTACCACCTATGTGGTAAGTTGTGGGCACTTTATTTTTGCCAAAGGGGATGACTATACACTTTTTGGCGTTTAGCTTGAGGTCATGGCTCTGGCATCAGTTGTCTGTTTCTATGAGGCCCTTTTGGAGGATGCTTGTGTCAGCTGGAGAGTTGATTATGGTGCCCAGTTTGCAGACATCTGCGAACTTGGTCAGCCACAGTCCTTCCGTGTTGGCCTGTACCTCCGCAAAATATATACCGAACAAGAGAGGTCCCAGGACTGAGCCTTGTGGGACACCACTTGTAACTGGTTTGGAGTCTAACATGGCTCCAGCAATTCTAACCACGTGGGTTCTGTCCTTGAGCCAGTTTGCAACCCATTTAGTGACATAGGGGTTTATATTTAAGCTGGTGAGCTTATCTATAATGCCCGAGTGGGGTATTGTATCGAAGGCTTTTGCGAGGTCCAGGTAGGCTGTGTGGACCACCTTCCCCTCGTCAATGGCCTTGGTGACTGTTTCAAAGAAATTGACCAGGTTTAAGAGGCAGGATCTGCCCTTAACAAAGCCAAACTGGGTAGAATCCAGTATCTGTAGGTCCCCAGTATCTTTATTTATGAGGTCCATGATGATCCTTTCCATAGCTTTGCAGACCAAGCTAGTCAAGCTTATGGGGCAATAGTTTCCAGGATCCGTTGAGGCACCACCTTTGTGGACAGGGACCACTGTTGCTGTACCTCACTCTTTGGGTACATATCCTGTAGTAAGGCTATGATTGAACAGTAGTTTTATGTTTGGGTTTAGCTCTTCTTGGAGTTCATGTGGGACGCAGCCCGGGACACCGTCTGGTCCCATTGATGCTGTGTTTTTTGCTTTGGAGAGGGCAGCTCTTACCTGAGCATCTGAGATGTCGGGGGGCAGCACTCTGCTGGGATAGATATTTGCCCTTTTGGTGGGGAGGGGGGAAGAAGTTTGTGCTGAACCTGTCAGCTAGGATGTTGGCAATGTCTGTGGGTTTGGTGTATTTTTTGTCATTTTGGACTAATTCTGAGCATATCTGGGAATTCCCACCCAGGTTCCTGACATAACTAAAGAAAGCCTTGTGATTATCCTTAGTGCCCTGTGCAATTTTTCTCTTGAAGCTGGCCTTAGACGATTTTATGAGTGCCCATAGTTTTTTGCTAATACTGATCAGAGATGCCTTCCTTTTTGGGATTTTGCTCTATCATGTAGTAGCTTCCTCCTTCTATTGTATAGTTTGTTTATGGCTGGGGTCCACCAGACAGGACGTCTGCCTTTGGAGAACTGGGTCTTGGTTTTATATGGGATTGCATGATCCATGCATTCCTGAAGGTGTTCATAGAATGCGTTTATAAAGGATTCTGTGGTCTGGGCCGTATTTTCCACAGGCTCGGGGGCTTTGAAGCATTCCACCTCGGTTTTGAGGAGTGTGAAATTTGCTTTAGAGAAGTTTTTCACTGTGGTTTTCTGGGCAGGGGGTGGGGTCAGGATGTGAATATCCAGTGAGATTAGTTTATGGTCTGATTTTACCAGTGAGGGATACACTTCTGGTCTGGAGCATAAATTCCCCATGTTGGTGATGATCAGGTCCAGTATGTTTTCCCCTCTTGTGGGAGTGGTAACAAATTGTTCCATAGCATTTGAGTTTATAAATTCTAGGAACCTTTGGGCTAGGGTGTTGGAGCTAGAGTAATGCTCCCAGTCTATGTTTGGGTAGTTGATGTCACCCAATATAATGGTGTTTGGAGAGAATTTCATATTTTCCATTGTTCTCAGGAAGGCCGAGTGGGGTTCCTGGGTTTGGGAGGGTGGTCTGTAGCAGGCTATAAACTGGAAGGCAGTTTTACCCACTGTTAGTTGCACATCGATAGTCTCTGATGCTTTGCGCTGTGCCACCAACCTGGAGGTGTGGGTGCCTTTGACGAATATTGATACTCCCCCTCCTTTTGTGGTTCGGTCCAAGTTTTGGGGCCGAAAGGCATGGTATGAGGTATAACCTGGTAGTGCTGAATGGCATGTATTTTTCAGTATTTTTCTTATAGGATATGTCAGGAAATAGTAAGATTAATACACAGCCATATATGATGGCAGAATTAATAAATGGGATAAAACAGAGTAAAGGGCAGTACTCAATGACATTAACAACAATAACAGATATAACAATAATAATACTAATCACAGCCATGGCTGAGTGGCCTAGTGGACTAATGCACTAATATCAGTAATATGTGGATTTATTTTCCTTTTCTATTAAAAGGGCTATTCCTATACAATGATGCCCAGTTGCAAATAAAAAAAACTTCTTAGTGTGGAGTTGGGCTATGTCTAGATTTATCCAGTGGTGCCCCTGAAGTATGACTCTGACATGTGTGCAATGTTTCACCAGACCATATTTGAGAAGCAGTTTCAACAGGATAGGCACTTGCAGGAGCTGCAATCCCAGCACACCAGGCAGTGGAGGCTAAGACAGAAGATCAGTCAGTGGAGGAGTCATCAGCAGGGGATGATCATGCCAGCCGTAGGCAGACACAGTATGCTGTGGTGCACATGGGTGCCGGAACCATAGAGCCAGGGGGTGCAGGAACCCCCCCACACACTTTTACAGCTGCAAGGCCTGTCAGGAAAAATTAATGAAGTGGAGTTTTCACTCTAACGTGGATTTGTGTGGGGAAGTTAAACTAACTAAGCTAGCTGTTCTTGTTCTCAGGATGGTAAGGAGAGTTTTGTTCTTTTATTTACAGGAGTTATGCTGCTCCCGCACGCGCATGCGCGTGTGTGTGTGTGTGTGTGTGTGTGTGTGTGTGTGTGTGTGTGTGTGTGTGTAAAATGCCCTAGTTAGGTATACATGGTGGTCAGTGTTACTCAGGCTCAAATAAGAAACTGAATTGTCTACCCATACCACCACTTGTGATTCAGGGATTTGAGTCCATAGCTTTCCACTGTCCAGATTTTCACAGAGTATTTGGCTCATACCTTTGGTCTGTTCCTCTTAAAAAAAATTGTGTTTTTCTGGCAAATAAATGAGAACTGAATTCACTAAATAATGATAGCTCGTCTTCCTATCTTTCAGGAAACCCATGGTAACACAAAACACTTTATTTTAGCAACTTTCTAAGATTATACAAGCAATACTTCAAATGTGTCCCTGGTTTTGGGCCTTTCCACCCCCCCCCCCAAAATAACTTGTGGCTTTTTCTAGATTTCCTGTGCTGTGAAGTTGAGATATTTAGTTGATCATCAAGTAGATTTTACAAGGAGCTCAGAGCTTCAGAGGAAGAGAAGTTTAATGCTACTTATGCTAAGTTGTTTGCATTGTTTGTAGCACAACAGGTAGCATACTTGCTTTTGATGCAGAAAGCTGTGGGTTCTACTCCCACAGTATGCAGATGGATCACTGATACTGTACTGTGTTGTACTTTAATGGGACTGGATGCTGCAGTCCTGTGAATGTTCGCCTTTGGAGGAGTTACCTAGTAACTATGTTTCTGTTATCAGTTTGCCATCCATTCCCCATTACAAAATTACTAGCTTATCATTTTTTAAATGTAGCATAGGCAATTTATTCTTCAAGGGCAACAGGCACTTTATTTGTAGATGAAACAATGAAATATAAAGTTGTTTGTTAGCAGCAACCTCTTCATTAGTTACAGATCCCTTTAATGTGTAATTATTTATATGACTCACTTCTGCAGAGATTTTGCATATTTACTGATATTGGTGGATTGTAATGACAGAAGTTTGAGTGGCCTTTATGGTTGAAAGTTTCTGAAATGGGTAGTTTTGTCATTACTGGTTTATACATTGTGTTTCATTGCTCACTAGAAAACTGTTCCAAACTACATATTTAAAACACATTCTAGCAAGTGGTGCTGTATTATTACAAGGAATATAATTTAATACAATCAGGTTAATACAATCAGGAAGGTGAATCAATGGACATATACATGTATGCTTGCTCACAGGATGCAGGAAATCAAAATAGGGACAGAGACCAGTCGCCAATGGTGTCCCCCAGGGTTTGGTGCTGAGAGTTTTTCTGTTTGGCATATACATCTCAAAAGTAAAAGGAAATACCAAAGGGCTTTAGATGATTAAGTTTGAGATGACTGCAAGCTAGGAGCAGTTATTGTATCCACAAATGACTTAACCATCATGCAGGAAGGTTTGTCCCAAACAATAACTAACTGGTGCCAGAATCATGAATTGAAACTAAACTCCAAGAAATACATTATTGTATTCTTTGGGACATCATCTACTCCAGGGAACTGCCAAATTGACAATGCCCCATGATAACTGACACAGTTGTTTGTCATTTGGAAACTTGTGTGTACAGTGACCTAACTTTTGGCCAACATGTGCCCAGAGTCATAAGAAAGTCTTTCTGTATTGAACAGCTTATAAACAACTTGATTATGACTAGATCTAGAGATGTTATTGTCCCCCTTTACAAAGCCCTCATTAAGTCAATCATTTTGTATAATGCCCACTTTGGTATGTATCTGTCCAGTCCCATGCAACAATTGGAATGCCCACAGAGATACCTTACTAAAAGGATAAAAGTCCTAAACAATAGGTCTTGCATGGACCACCTCAAAGATTTGCCACTATACTCAGTATCCTACAGAGTGCTTCGAGATCATGTGTCTGCCATACAAGGCATCCTCTGACCTAATACAGATGGACCTACTGAACACCAGCAAGTCAAATGGCATCAGAAATACTCAGTCCAGGTATCTAAAGTGAATGTTGTGGAGAGATGGATATATATCCAGGACAGACTATCCATTCAAGTAAAACAAAGCTCATCCCTGTCCATATTCAAATGCAACTTGGATCTAAGGATGGGTAATAGAAAATGTACTCCAGGATTACCCCTCGTACCACTAATGGATAGAGGCAGTTCCTAAATGCTGCATCCCTTACATGGGTCCCCTCAAATTATCTACAGTATGATCACAGTTATTCTCACTAGGCTAATATACAATTATCAGCCATGGGATAGGTAAGACCAATCAGGAAATGTTAATTCAAGCACCAAAATGAAAACTGGCTAAGCTTAAAATGTCCTCCAAGTGAACCTATGTTGTGGTAGTAAATAGCTTTAAAAAATTGCCCTTTTTAGATCACTACGTGCCCCGTCACTCTCCGCCCCCCCCCCCCAGTCTTCAACAGCTTCTGGTGCCTCTGGTGGTGCAAGTGAGGAGACATCTGATTGCACATAGCTGCAGAACATAGTAGACAAGAGTAAAGCAGATACATAATAGTCAAAGTGATGCATGCAAACCTAACACCAAGCTGTGTTTACCCAGGTATAGGATGGCTACACTGTGTATCAGACCTAAACAACCTAAGTAACAATGTACAAATGACAGGGCACAGTTATTGTCACTTGTACAAGTGTGGAAGGGAGTGCAGGTGTGGGTGTTTTAAAAGGGAAATGTATGAGTGCTTAGGATCGTTAAATCAAACTGTGTTGTTGTGTGTATTGCCTGTCAGTGTTGGAGGGTGGGTTTAATGTAAAAGTCTTTGTGAAGGGCAAGTGTCAATGAAAGTGTGTGTGTGATATACTGGAGGCTGTGGTAGTGTGTCTGTGGGTCTGCTGGAACATAACCTTGGCAGTAGTTGTGGCACTAGGGTTTTGTGTACTGGATAGGTCCAAGCCATTCATGGCAGAGGTTTCAGCATCCCGTGCACATCCCTGCCCCCATGAGCTGGCTTTAAAAGGTGTTGCACTGGATGTAGCACAACCTTGGCTAGATGCTGGTCTAGTGTATGACTGTGAGTGATGTCTGCTATGACAAGTGTCATGTTGCAACTGCCATGACCATGCTGATGTCCTCTCCTGGTGTAGACATCTCCACAGCAGATGTAGATTTGGAAATGCTAGCACTGCATGAATAGGATCTTAGCTGTCTGTGTTTATGATGGGAGTCATCTGTGGATGTATTGGTGGACTGGATTCTTGGATGGCCCATCACCCCTGACAGGCAAGCCTGAGAGGACATAGCATGTTTTAGTGTATGACTAAATCTATCCAAACAATCATACATACAGGACTGCACTTCCATAAGTCATCTCGGACACTCCCCATCACCTTTACTAACTCTGCAATGACTGTGGGGGTATTAGCCTCTTCCTCCATGATGGCCCGGCATATATGCTAGGTTGCAGCCACTGAAACATCGAACTTAGGAGATAGGTGGTAAACATGTCTCCAGCTAGCACCATTACTCACCTCCCTCTGTGGACTTCACTATCCATGGATGCTAAGAGCAGATTCTAGCATGTTTTCTAGGGGGTACCACACTTCCATGCTGATTATGCCCTATTAACCTGTCCTCTCTGTCTGGTGTGGTATCCTGGTTAGCTGCTGGCAGAGTGGCCATGTGCATAATCTGTGTAGGGAATGCAGTGGTCACATTCCCTGTGTCAAACACATACTCTGTACTCACGGATTGCACCAGCTCATCTCCATCATCATCATCAAAGGTTGCAGATTTTCCAACATCAGGCAGAGACAGTTCAACAGTACTTATGCTAGATAAAGAATCACCTGTGAATACTCCAAAGCACAGTATCCTGTGTAAGTATAATCCAGCACCACAAGTATAAATGAAATTGCGGTACTCAAATATTAACATTATAAAAAATAACTATTTTAATTGCATACCTTATGTAGATGGCCATGGAAATGGAACCTGTAGTATTTCTGTATGCTGCAAATCAGGCAGCTTTAATTATTTTGACACTGACTAATGGGTTCAGGGAACTTACATTTAGTCTTACTCAGAAAGAGGTCTACATACATGGGACATGCCCAGTAGATCATCTTGTTGGCTGCTCCAGCTCTGTCCCAACCCAACAATCCAGCACCACACTGACAGAGCATGTGGAGGTGTCACTTCATCTGAGAGAGGCCAGGATCTCCTCTGTCTCCATGAGAGGTGGTTCACTCAATGACTCCCCACCCACTGACCTACCTTCCAGTGCCAGGTGTTCGTCTCTTACTTCAGCTGCACATAAAATACTAGTGACCCTGCTGTACACCATCTAATAAATGGGGTTGTGGCCACCAACCAAATTAACATCTCCTAGCCATCTTCCCAGGCATGATCCCAGTAGGCCTTGATATGGAGGGCCTGGCGTAGCACCTCATTATTCTCTGTAACTGAGAAATTTGACTTACATATATAGCGAGAGAGAGAGATCACCAGAGTCCATAGTGTGCTTCTGCTTTCCCTGTTTTCTAAAAATTGCTGTGTTGGTATGGAAAACAGTGGAATTACCAGTCATGTCCATAAGTAGCCCTGTAAAATCCTTGCACTACCAGTTCTCTCCTTTGATAGCATGCTGTTTGTGTGCCTGACAGTTTTATATATATATATATATATATATATATATATATATATATATATATATATATATATATATATATATATATATATATATATATATATATATATATATATATATATATATATATGTAATATATATATATATATATATATATATATATATCAGTACAATATAATTAATGTCAGACGCATAAGTTTACGGAGCCAGTGTCTTCTACAAAACAATTCCTCTATCACTGTGCTTGTATCACTGATGTGATGATTATGCCAGTAAGGGCTGAACTTGTTATTATTTCTCAGTTACTTAGTTTGCATAATGAGAATACCAACTAACCTTGTCCTTGATGTTGTGCGCATACATGGGTCCCGCAGGCTGCACTGCACATGTGTACTGCTGTCCTTGCCTTTAACAGGCAATCTATAATTCCACTTATGACCTTATGTAAATGGAGTCATTGTAGCATCTGCCTTCTTAGCAGCATACACAGGGACACGGGACTACTATGTTTCACACCATAAAGTGCCATTGTGACCCATACTAATGGAGTACCTATATTATCCAAGACATCCATCCATCCATCATGCAAATGAAGTAACCACTGGTGCATGTCAGTGCATGGCAGATGGTACACATGAGAGCAGCTCTGTGTGGCTATTTTGTGACCTTTGCATTACAGTGCAGGTAAAGTGGCCAGACTCAATGAACATGTATTTTTTCACTGTATTTTTACTGTTATCTCCCCCACCCTCTTTTTCCATATCTTTTCTACTATATACATCTCTCTGCTATTCATTTTTTTCTTTTCTATTGATTGACATGTATATGTAACAGCATCCAGACCAGTTCCACTGGCACCATACCAGCCTGTCACACCACCACCAGTGGCTACTATACCATCACAGCCACTGATGTCCCCAGTTGCCAAATTCACTTTGCCACCCCCCTCCCACAATAGAATCACTGTCTTTCATCTGTGTCTTATGGCCCTTTCTGCATCTTCTTCTTCCACTTTTGTGATTGTGTCACCACTTCCCTTTGCAGTTTTGTATATGTTGTGGCCCAGTAATCAAGGAGCCTCAATCCTCACCACTAACACCAGTGAGGGGCGTGGACTAGTACACACACAGTAAAGTGCAATTATCCAAATGGTAAGTGTGTCCAAGACTTTAAGGCTATTTAAGAGTGGCCTGTGCAGTGTTACCAAATACATGCAAGTACTCTGGGATCTTAAATATCTCTAAACAAAACCAGCCACAATTAAAAGGTTTAAATATATTTAATAATAAATAATAAAAGCACAAGTCAGTACTCATTAACTCAACATAGTGACAGAGTTCAGAATCACAGGAAATATTTTAAAACAACATTGAATGACAGTCTCACATAAATACAGAAAACATCTAGACTGATCTTACTATATTCCTATCTATCTCTAAGAGAGATACTGTAATCTAGTACTTACTATTAGCAAGGCAAATACAATTGCTGAGTGGATGTTTCTAGGTCCAGCAACAAATACAAAATGCACAGACTTTCTCTCTGAGATAGTTCTTAAGCTACTAGCAAACATTTCCGCTGGGTTATCTCAGATTACATCATTCTTGTCACCTCAACAGGAACTTAAAATTTAACGTGCGTCTGAGAAAATTCTTATCTCTCTGATGTACAGCTGCTAGGAAGCCACAGAGCAGTACAAAAACACTTTACATGTGAAACCTAGTAATTATCTCTGTCTCAAGACAATATAAAGAAACTCTAGCTGTGGTAAATACAGTCCTAAAACTTTGTACTTATTTTCTCAGAGTTTGCAAGTTAAATCTGTATGTCCCAATTTCTACTATGAAAACATACATTTGACAGGCATTTAGTCCATATACATTTCTGCTCTTTTCCAGCAGGGTGCACTGTGGTTGCATTTTTTTAAGCTGAGTACATAACATACAGGTTACTTACATTTGTGGACAAGCCTATGGATCATATTAATATTTACAATGACATAGAATTATTTACAAAATTCTAGCTAGCTGGGATAGCAGCCTTCACACCTAGTACCTACACAAAATCTTCTACCTTCACTTTAATTTCCTTGCTACCTTCCACAACATACCCTCTCTCTCTCTCTCTCTCTCACTCACTTTCAGTATACACATACATCATTTTCATCGGTGGCTATAGTGGTCAAGTTATGCAGAATGACTGTAATATAATTTCAGGAGTCATCCTCTTTCTCAATGGTTGTGTTGTCATGAAGTTAATATTTTAATTTCTGGTAGTGTGGGGGCAGACCCCTGCATCTGGGGGTGTGGGTGGCAAAGCTCTCTATGTGAAAGGAATGTTTTTTATTTGATCGTGTAAGTCATTCCTTTACATTTGCAATCACTTTAATATAGATTTCTTTGTTAGATGTTGAACTTTTTCAATTAATATTCTGTCAATGAAAGTTCATTGATGTAAAAAGATGTCATTGTGTATATATATATATATATATATATATATATATATATATATATATATATATATATATATATATATATAGGTTCATAGGTTCATACTAGGCTATCTGCCCGAGGGCATTTACAAGCCTAGCCCATCGTTTTGTGGCTTACGCCACCCCTTTAGTATGGGGAACTATACCCATTATTTTGCTGTGCCTCTGTCGAGCAGTGACACTGAGGTAATCCCTGGGGTATATCTGCGATCTCCCATCCATTGGTCAAGATTTCTCTTGAACAAGGCCAGCGAGGTGCTCTGCCTCACATGTACCGGGATTTTGTTCCACAGCATAGGAGTCTTTGGGTGATGAATCTATCCCTCCAGCACGTCCTATTAATAGCCGTGTCGAGGTTTAAGTCTCCCGCCTTGTGGCTCTGATGGATCTAGATTTTTGAGGTGAAGCATATTCATCAAATCTGGGTTTGACATGGCCTTGTATGTTAGGCAAAGGTCACCTCTGAGCAAGCGGTGGCGACTGAATAGAGCTGGAGTTCTTTCAGTCGGGCAGCATAGGACAGATTTTTGAGACCCTTTATCCTTTTGGTGAGGAACTTTTGTGGCCTCTCCAGCTGCTGCAAGTGTCGGGTCAGATACATCCCGAATGGGGCATTGTACTCAATCATTGGTCTGATGAGTGATGAGTAAAGGGAGACTATGACCTCCCTTGATCTAGATGAGAATCCCTTCATGATAAGGTGGGCAATGTAGAAGGTCTTCCTAACTACTTTAGCTACATGGGTGTCGAATGACAGACTACTATCAACCTGGGTCCCCAGGTCCCTGATAACTTCTTCTGTGCTCAGTGGATTGCCACCTATTTGGTAGCTAGGGGTAACCTTGTTTTTCCCAAAGGTAATGACTATGCATTTTTTGGCATTTAACTTCAGGCCGTGGCTCTGGCACCAGTTATCCGTTTCTGTGAGACCCTTCTGAAGGATATCTGTGTCAGATGTGTTTTCTACTATGGCGCCCAGTTTGCAGTCATCTGCAAACTTTGTCAGCCATAACCCTCCTGTGTTTGCTTGTACTTGAAAAGTAGATGCCAAACAAGAGTGGGCCCAGGACTGAGCCCTGTGGGACACCACTTGTGACAGGCTTTGAGTCTGACATGGCGCCAGCAACTCTGACCCTGTGGGTTCTGTCACTCAGCCAGTTTGCAACCCATCTTGTGATGTATGGGTTAACATTTAAGCTGATGAGTTTTTCAATGATACCCGAGTGGGGTATTGTATCGAAGGCCTTAGCCAGATCGAGGTAGGCTGTATGGACTGCCTTTCCCTCGTCAATGGCTTTGGTGACTGTTGACAAAAAGTCAACCAAGTTTAAAAGGCATGATCTGCCTTTGACAAAGCCAAACTGGGTTGGATCCAAAGTCTGCAAATTCCCTATGTCTTTATTTATGAGGTCCATTATGATCCTCTCCATGGCTTTGCAGATAAGGCTTGTCAAGCTAATGGGCGGTAATTTCCAGGGTCGGTGGAGGCACCGCCTTTGTGAAGTGGGACCACAGTTGCAGTGCGCCACTCCTGGGTGCGTATCCAGAGGTAAGACTTTGATTAAACAGCTGTCCTAGCTGTGGGTTTAATTCCTCATTGAGTTCGTGGAGCACACAGCCGGGACACCATCAGGTCCCATGGATGCTGTGTTTTTGCTTTGGAGAGAGCAGTTCTCACTTGGGCGCTGGAGATGTTTGGGGGGCTGCAATCGTTTGGTATAGATATCTCTCCTTTGGTGGGGAGGGGGGGAGAAGTTTGCACTGAACCTGTCAGCCAGTATGTTGGCAATGTCTGTAGGATCAGTAATCTTCACATCATTTTGAACTAGTTCTGAGCATATCTGGGAGTTTCCTCCTAGGTTTCTAACATAGCTAAAGAAGGCCTTATGATTGTCTTTTGAGTCTTTAGCTATTTTTCTCTCGAAATTTGCTTTGGATGATTTTATGAGAGCTCTTAGTTTTTTACTTATAGTGATCAAGGGTGTCTTACCTTTTAAGGATTTTGCTCTATCTTGTAGTAGCTTCCTCCTTTTGTTGTAGAGTTTGTTTATGGCTGGGGTCCACCAGACTGGACGCTTGCCTTTGGTACAAAGAGTCTTTGTTTTGCTTGGGATTGCCTTATCCATGCAGTCCTGCAGGTGCTGGTAGAAGGCATTTGTAAGTGATTCAGCGGCTTGAGTACTGTTTTCCCGCTCGGGGCCTTAAAGGAGACCACACTAGTCTTTAGAAGTGTGAAGTCGGCTTTTGAGAAGTTCTTTACTGTGGTCTTTTTATTTCAGGTGGGGTGGGATGAGGACCTCCAGCGAGATTAGTTTGTGATCTGATCTCACCAGTGAGGGGTATACTTCCGGTGTTGAACATTGTGCTCCCATGTTCGTGATGATGAGATCAAGTATGTTATCTCCTCTTGTGGGGATGGTGACTAGTTGTTCCATGGCATTTGAGTTTATGAATTCCAGGAACTTTTGGGCTAGGGTGTTTGGGCTTGAGTAGTGTTCCCAGTCTATATTAGGGTAATTGAAGTCACCTAGTATGATGGTGTTTGGTGATACATTTATCCCCTCTAGTGTTTTCAGGAAGGCCATGTGAGGTTCCTGAGTTTGTGAGGGTGGCCTGTAACATGCTACAATTTGCAGAGCAGTCTTGCCTATGGTTAATTGCACCTGGATGGTCTCCGATGCATCGTGCGTTGCCACCAGTCTTGAGGTGTGGGTGTCCTTGATGAATATGGATACCCCCCTCCTTTCTTGGTATTGTCCGGATTTTGGGGCCGGAACGCATGATATGAGGTAAAACCTGATAGCGCTGGGGTGCTCTCAGGAGCTTGAACCAGGTTTCTGTCACAGCACAGACATCGATGTTCTCCATACTGAGAAGGGCCTCGAGTGCGTGCATTTTGAGATTTAGACTTCTGGCATTGAGCAGCATTACCCTTAGTTTTTTCCTTTTTGTGTTCTAGGGTGGTAGGTTTAGAATTTGAGCCTTGCCTAAAAAGGCACTATGGGGTGGCAAGAGCCTTTGCCAATATCCGGAATCCCAGGGTGACAGGTGCAAGCCGTCCCTTGCGCAGCGTGGCTTGTCCAGCATGTCATCCCAGGCAGACAGATACTGGATCCCCTTTGAATGACACCAGTGTTTAAGCCAATTGTTAAAGCTGATCATCTTATCTCTGTATTGTGGCATCATTCTTGGTGAAGGTAGGATACTGCTCAAGGTCAGGGTCATACCTGCCTGGGCTACATAATCAGAGAGCTCCTCAATGTCTCTTTTCATGTAGTCCAAGGAGGTATGTCTCAGGTCGTTTACACCAGCGTGGACAATGACTGAGTCATATTTGTACCTGCTGTTGAGAGACCTGAGTGCTTGCGTTATGTGGCGGATTCTAGCGCCCGACAGGCAGCTTACTGTGACCTTCTCCTTACTCAGTCTGGTGAGCGGGACGTCAGTGTGTCTGACTATGGAGTCACCAATGACTAGTGTGTCTGGCATTGTGTTTGGCCTTAAGGGCTGTGACTGTTTGACACTCTGACTGTGAGGTCTATGTGTTGCAGGTGTTGTGTTCTGAGGTGGTGGTTGTTTGGGTGTCTGCTTTGGTGGCCTCTGCTGTTTTGGTAGATTTTTGATCAGAGCCTCCGAGTATGTCTTTGTGTGTTTATGTGTATGATTTGAGGTTGTAATGGTACTATGTGAGACTGGGTCTATAGTGTGTGTGGTAACCTTCTCCTCCTGACTGGTT